>NW_020175686.1:335252-438419 GCF_003031525.2 Neophocaena asiaeorientalis asiaeorientalis | reverse complement strand
CGAAAAAAAAAAAAAAAAAAAAAAAAGAAATATTTATGGAAAGAAATACCTTGGTCAAACATTTTGGAAATGAAAAGGATGAGATGTATAGGAAAGTAGCTAGAAAATACAGTGGGGTAAGGGAAGAAATTTGTTTTAACATTGGAGAGGTTTGGACATGTATAAAGGAGAGTAATGTTAACTGCAAAGTGAATATAATAGCCATTCTACCTACCTTACGGTATTGAAAGAAGTTTTACATTAACATTTGTGAAAGTGAATCCTGAAGGGTGAAGCAGTATAATAAATGCTATGTAAATTTAATCATTATCATCACCATGAATGCCTCCTATATACAATTGTATACTGAATGGCTAGATGTAAAGTATTCTTCAGTTAGAGACTGGATAGATTTTTAAAAATTTCTTTCTTTGCTGCAGAAATTTTTTTTAGAAGATTAAAATGGTCAGGTCAATATGCTGTACAATTTTTAGAAGAGATATATAACATCCAAATTAACTCTCCAAATTCTTCTAAATATCTTAAAGGAAAAAAAAAAAAGAGGACATTTGTATGCTGAGCTAATGGATGTTTGTAATGATATCTCTATGAGCATTAGGACAGAAAAGTTATAAGGAAGCATTTTATATATCTATATATACATTCCTAATATTTTTGAAACCTTTATTTGATCAATGTGGACATTTCTGCCTACTCATAAGATTTGAAACATGCATTTACATTGTAATATTAAAACAGTTACTTGAATATCTGTACTTATGATGCATTGTTTATCATTCCTACAATTGATTTGATGCAAAACTTTGGCCACTGGTCAAAACTCCAAGCTACAGTTTTCCTCATGGGAAAATATAAATGGGTTTAGGAGAGAATTTACCATGGTGATTCTTAGAAGAGCATTTCTACAGAAAGTGGAACTCCCTTGCATCATAATTATGAAAGTAACTGTTCCTCTTAAGATTTTATTTATTTTTTTGTCCTCTCCATTTAATTAGCATTTACAGAGAGAAGATTTATTTCTAAGCTTACTTCTTAATGGCAATATGTATATTTTTTGCTGTCTGTGATATTCATTTATTTACTAACTCTATCAAATGTTTGAGAAAATCTACATGGAATTATTGTGCCCAGTTCAAGAAAGAAAATAAAGAATCCAATAATGTTTCAACAGCTCTGGGACTTTTTAGAAGGAGAAATCATTTGTGACTGAAGAGCAGATGCAGAAAAAATCTAGACCGAGACTCCTTAGAGGAGAAACATCTATGTTAGGTCACTTTTTAAGCTTTTAGAACACCTTAGTTAGCAAGTTATACGAGGATGGAAGGAGAAAATACAAAGATGAATACAAATACACCATGGGTTTTACTTTCAAATAACTTACAGTCATATGGAATATGTCACGTTAATACATGATTATAACATCAATTATCCATTTTCTTTAAATTAATTAATTTATTTTTTGGCTGTGTTGGTTCTTCGTTTCTGTGAGAGAGCTTTCTCTAGTTATGGCAAGCGGGGGCCACTCTTCATTGCGGTGCGCAGGTCTCTCACTATCATGGCCTTTCTTGTTGCAGAGCACAGGCTCCAGACACGCAGGCTCAGTAGTTGTGGCTCGCAGGCCTAGTTGCTCCGCGGCATGCGGGATCCTCCCAGACCAGGTCTCGAACCAGTGTCCCCTGCATTAACAGGCAGATTCTCAATCACTGCACCACCAGGGAAGCCCAATTATCCATTTTTTAACATGCAAAATTAAAAAACGGTCAAATCCAATCATGAATATAGATACAAAAATATTTTAAAAATGTAAACAAATGTAAGGCGACAACAAATTGCATGAAAATTATAAGCGTGAAAATTATTTTAGGAAATTTAATCATCAAAAAATTAGAGATTAAAATAGGCTGACAAAATAATTGATAATTTCTTTAATATATAAAAATTCTTAACCATCAAAAGATGATAATTAGTATCCAATAATCAAAATAAAATAAACTCATCAACAAACAAAAAGTTTAAAACAAAACACCTTATAGAAATGAGCACATTTAATAGTGAAATGGTAAATGTATGCTCATTAAATCACAAATGAGACAAGAAGTCCACATCATCAGTTCTCTTCAGTGTATGAGAAATCCTGAGTGGATAGACTGCACATATGAAGCTTGAGTGTGAGAAAATTAAAAAAAAAAAAAACTTATTTGCAAGTGGTGTGATTATATTAAATTTAATAAGAAATTTTAGCAAGTTTGGCAAGTATGAATATAATTTTATTCACCACTCATAGGGCTGATACCATTTTTAAACTACATGAAATGTAAATGTGCGTGTGCCTCCTATAGTTTAGATAATGGACTATATTGTCAACATTTTTTTCCAGTGTTGTAGGTTAAAAAAAAAGAAAAGAAAAGAAAAGAAAAAAAAATCCTTATCTGGTAGCTTTTATTAACATTGCCTTTATTATGAGAAAAGCTAACTCTTTATATGTAAGAACAGTTTGCATTTATTTCCTTATAACTATCTGGCCATATATTTGTCCCGTTATGAATTGTTAGTATTGTCTCTACTTTTGGAAGCTTTATCTAATTCATGTTGATCCTTTGCTGTAATTTAATATAAAATGAAAGTATTCTTTTCCTTTTTGTCATTTATTACAACTTGATTATGGTATTTTCCTTGCATACTCCCTATAATACAACTACATAGTCTAATCTTTTCTTCTGGATTGTGAGTCATACCTGGAATTCACCACAGTCTTCCCTACCTCCCCTTTATATTTAGATTGGATTCATTTAGAATTTATACTGACATAAGGATATGTTTGCTATATCTTTGTTCATGTGGCTATCCAATTATCCCATTACAACTTATTAAATAATTTTAGTGCTACTAATTTGAGATACCATTTTTAAATCTCATATTAAATTTCACCATGTACTTGTGTATATTTTTAGATTTTCTATTTTGTTTCATTGGATTATCTGTCCATTCTAATGACATACTACACAGTTTTAACATCTTCAATTCCTAGCCATCACCTTTACATGCCTTTTTTTTTCCTCAAGTTTCTTAGCTATTTTTGCTTGTCTAACCTTCTAGAGGAGAGGAAGTTTTTAGTCAACTTGTATGGCTCCAATAAATAAATCCTGGTGGTGCTTTTATTAAAATTGCATTCAGTTTATAAATTAACTTAGGGAGAAATGCCACTGTTATAATTTTGAGTCTTCCTATCTGAGAACATGGTATAACCCAGCAGTTGTTCGAGACAAAACTTTTGTGCAGCAGCTAGAATTAGATAAGTAAATATTATGGGAATTAGAATTTCCATTGCTGTGAAGAAGAGATTCAAACAATTAGAATCACTTAGTGGGAATGTGTGACTTTTTTTTTTTACATCTTTATTAGAGTATAATTGCTTTACAATATTGTGTTAGTTTCTGCTGTACAACAAAGTGAATCAGATTATGTATACATATATCCCCATACCCCTTCCCGCTTGAGCCTCCCTCCCACCCTCCTTATCCCACCCCTCTAGGTCATCACAAAGCATCGAGCTGATCTCCCTGTGCTATGCAGCAGCTTCCCACTAGCTATCTATTTTACCTTTGGTACTGTATACTTGGCAATGCTAGTCTTTCACTTCGTCCCATCTTCCCCTTCCCCCTGTGTCCTCAAGTCTGTTCTCTATGTCTGTGTCTTTATTCTTACCCTGCTGTGAGGTTCATCAGAACCATTTTTTTTTAGATTCCATTTATATGAGTTAGCATACAGTATTTGTTTTCCTCTTTCTGACTTACTTGACTCTGTATGATAGACTCTAGGTCTATCCACCTCACTACAAATAACTCAATGTTGTTCCTTTTTATAGCTGAGTAATATTCCATCACATATATATGTGCCACATCTACTTTATCCATTCATCTGTCAATGCCTCTTAGGTTGCTTCCATGTCCTGGCTATTGTAAATAGTGTTACAATGAACATTGTGGTACATGACTCTTTTTGAATTATGGTTTTCTCAGGGTATATGCCCAGTAGTGGGATTTCTGGATCATATGGTAGTTCTATTTTTAGTTTTTTAAGGAACCTCCATATTGTTCTCCATAGTGGGTGTATCAACTTACATTCCCACCAACAGTGCAAGAGGGTTCCCTTTTCTCCACACCATCTCCAGCATTTACTGTTTGTAGATTTTTTTCATGATGGCCATTCTGACCCTTGTGAGGTACTACCTCACTGTGGTTTTTTTTTGGCTATTTGGGGTCTTTTGTGTTTCCATACAAATTGTGAAATTCTTTGCTCTAGTTCTGTGAAAAATGCCAGTGGTAGTTTGATAGGGATTGCATTGAATCTGTAGATTCTTTGGGTAATATAGTCATTTTCACAATGTTGATTCCTCCAATCAAAGAATGTGGTATATCTCTCCATCTGATTGTATCATCTTTAATTTCTTTCATTAGTGTCTTATAGTTTTCTGCATACAGGTCTTTTGCCTACTTGGGTAGATTTATTCCAAGGTATATTATTCTTTTTGTTGCAGTGGTAAATGGGAGTGTTTCCTAAATGTCTCTTTCAGATTTTTCATTGTTAGTGTATAGGAATGCAAGAGATTTCTGTGCATTAATTTTGTATCCTGCTACTTTACCAAATTCATTGATTAACTCTAGTAGTTTTCTGGTGGCATCTTTAGGATTTTCTATGTATAGTATCATGTCATCTTCAAACAGTGACAGTTCTACTTCTTCATCTCTAATTTGGATTCTTTTATTTCTTTTTCTTCTCTGATTGCTGTGGCTAAAACTTCCAAAACTATGTTGAATAATAGTAGTGAGAGTGGGCATCCTTGTCTTATTCCTGATGTTAGAGGAAATACTTTCAGTTTTTCACCATTGAGAACAATGTTGGCTGTAGGTTTGTCATATATGGCCTTTATTAGGTTGAGGTAGGTTCCCCCTATGCCTATTTTCTGGAGAGTTTGTATCATAAATGGGTTTTGAATTTTATTGAAAGTTTTTTCTGCATCTATTGAGACTATCATATGGTTTTTATCTTTCAGTTTGTTAATATGGTGTATCACATTGATTGATTTGCATATATTGAAGAATCCTTGCATTCCTGGGATAAACTCCACTTGATCATGGTGTATGATCCTTTAAATTGCTGTTAGATTCTGTTTGCTAGTATTTTGCTGAGGATTGTTGCATCTGTGTTCATCAGTGATATTGGCCTGTAGTTTTCTTTTTTTGTGACATCTTTTTCTGCTTTTGGAATCAGGCGATGATGGCCTCATAGAATGAGTTTGGGAGTGTTCTTCAGGATACTGAAGGGAGAAGGGTAGGTGTTAGCTCTTCTCTAAATGTTTGATAGAATTCACCTGTGAAGCCACCTGGTCCTCGACTTCTGTTTGTTGGAAGTTTTTTAATCACAGTTTCAATTTTGGTGCTTGTTATAGGTCTGTTCATGTTTTCTTTCTTCCTGGTTCAGTCCTGGAAGGCTGTACTTTTCTAAGAATTTGTCCTTTCTTCCAGGTTGTCCATTTTATTGGCATATAGTTGCTCTTAGCTTTTGCTTGTCTGTAAACGTTTTAATTTCTCCATCAAATCTGAATGAGATCCTTGCTGGGTAGAGTAATCTTGGTTGTAGGTTTTTCCCTTTCATCACTTTAAATATATCCTGCCACTCCCTTCTCGCCTGCAGAGTTTCTGCTGAAAGTTCAGCTGTTAACCTTATGGGGATTCCCTTCTATGTTATTTTTTGCTTTTCTGTTGCTGCTTTTAATCTTTTTTCTTTGTATTTAAATTTTGTTAATTTGGTTAATATGTATCTTGGTGTGTTTCTCTTTGGGTTTATCCTGTATGGGACTCTCTGCGCTTCCTGGTCTTGACTATTTCCTTTCCCATGCTGGGAAAGTTTTTGACTATAATCTCCTCAAATATTTTTTCAGACACTTTCCTTTATTCTTCTTCTTCTGGGACGCCTATAATTCAACTGTTGGTGCACTTCATGTTGCTGCAGAGGTCTCTGAGACTGTCCTCAATTCTTTTCATTCTTTTTTCTTTATTCTACTCTGCGGCTGTTATTTCCACCATTCTGTCTTCCAGCTCACTTATCTGTTCTTCTGCCTCAGTTATTCTGCTATTAATCCTTATAGATTATTTTTAATTTCAGTTATTGTGTTGTTCATTACTGTTTGTTTGCTCTTTAGTTCTTCAAGTTCCTTGTTAAATATTTCTTGTATTTTCTCCATTCTATTTCTGAGATTTTGGACATCTTTACTATCATTACTCTGAATTCTTCTTCAGGTTGTTTGCTGGTTTCCTCTTCATTTATTTGGTCTTGTGGGTTTTTATCTTGCTCCTTTGTGTGCAAGATACTCCTCTGTCTTCTCATTTTGTCTAATTTACAATATTTGAGATCTCCTTTCCCTAGACTGCAGCGTCTAGGTTCCTCTTGCTTCTGTTCTCTGCCTCCAGTGGTGAGGTTGGTCCAGTGGCTTTTGTAGGCTTCCTGATGGGAGCGACTGGTGCCTGCATTCTGTTGGTTGGAGCTGAGTCTTTTCCCTCTGATGAGCAGAGCAGTGCCAGGTGGTGTGTTTTGGGGTTTCTGTGATCTTAGTATGACTTTATGTAGTCTGTGTGCTGATGGGTGGCTTTGTGTTCCTGTCTTGCTTGTTCTGCTTTTCTTAACAGTGCCCAACTTCCTTTAAAAACCTAGTGGGAAACCACAGACTTGGTGCCCATATGAATCGCTACCTCTTATCTATTAAGGCAGCAGAAAGAGCCAGCCAGAGCTTCTGCATCTGACCCTTAGATAAGGCAGGATATTGCTTCACCTCAGCTGACATTTTTTACATAGTTATGTTTCTGTTATTCAGGCAGAGAGTATATAATGTGATAACTGAGATGATACTTATGAAAATTCATATACTGTGTTTTAGTTCATAAAAAAATTTCTTTAGGATGATCTTTTTGAAATGCCAAAGTAATATGATCTTACTAACAAAAGATCTGGAGCTTCTAGAAACTAACAGTTTCCCCTAGGATCACAATAGATGAGTTTTATATAAAACTAGCTTTTTTATGCAGTCATCCCTCAGTATCCATGGGGGATTGGTTCCAGGACCCCCATGGACACCAAAATCCTCCTATGCTCAAGTCCCTTGGATAAAATGGCTTAATATTTTCATACCACCTATGTGCATCCTCCCATATAGTCTAAATCATCTCCAAGTTAATTATTTTTTAAATTTATTTTATTGAAGTATAGTTGATTTACAATTTTGTGTTAATTTCTGCTGGACAGCAAAGTGATTCAGTTATATATATATATACATACATTCTTTTAATGCTACATAAAGAATTACAATTTTGCTTTTTGAAACGTTCTGAATTTTTTGTTGGTGTTGTTATTTCTGATCAGTGGTTGGTTGAATCTGTGGATGTGGGAACCTGAGGCCATGGAGGGCCAGCTGTACCTACAAACCTAACATTCTTCCCAGAGGATCATGCCAATCAATTCATTTTGAATTTTGAAGTCCCTCTTACCTAAAATATTATTTCCCAAAGTGGTATCATAGATCATTATCTCCTTGTGTGATTAATGTGCCCTTCCATTAAAATAAAGTCAACTGTAGTGAAATATATTTGAGACATGCTGGATTAAACCAGTTTTATTACCACAGGACTTCTCCAAAGATATATTATACTAATATAATTTAATAGCAAAACTTCACCAGATAAAGTAAATATAATCGTATTCCTAAAATTGTATAAGGTTTAGATACCAAATTTAGAGAAAGACCCCATGTATCAAGCTAACTAGCATGTGTTGAATTTCTGAGCCTTGGATTCTAAAGTGGTAGAGTGTTTCGGAACAGTTTTATTATGTTCACAGAGATGGAGATATATGTAAGTGGACTACATAACCATTTTTGCAGAGGAGTTTTACAAAATTTTGTGATACCCTCTATTACTCTCCAATCTCTCCACTATTCACTAAACCTAGGGATACTCATCATAGTGACATTATTTCATTTAATGCTTTATTCTTTGATAAATCAAAAGCATTTAAACATTAAGACACATAGCAAGAGGAAGTTTCCTAGTACAGTAAGTCCCCTACATACGAATGAGTTCCATTCCAAGAGTGATTTCATAAGTCCAATTTGTTTTTAAGTCCAACAAAGTTAGCCTAGGTACCCAGCTAACACAATTGGCTATACAGTACTGTGCTATAATAGGTTTATAATACTTTTCACACAAATAATACATTAAGAAATAAATAAAACATTTTAAATCTTCTAGTACAGTACCTTGAAAAGTACTATAGTACAGTACAATAGCTGGTATACAGGGCCTGGCATCGAGCGAACAGGCAAGAAGTTACTGACTGGAGGAGGGAGAGGAGGTGGGAGATGGTAGAGCTGAAGGATCGTCAGCAATAGGAGATGGAGGGAAAGCTGCAATTTCACTCACGCCTGACATTGATGGCACAGCTTCTGGTTCCTTGCTGGATTCAATTCATTCTACCCTCTTGAAAAAACGATCCAGTGATGTCTGTACTGTACTCTATACAGAACTATACAGTAAAGTACACAAAAGTGCAGCCACTTGTAGAGGACGCATGCACATGACAATGTACGCCAGACATGGGAACTGACTTACATGATTGGACATGTGAATGCACGTTAGCTTCTTTGAAAGTTCACAACTTGAAGGTCCGTACGTAGGGAACTTACTGTAAATAATGAGGCTGTATACTATTGTCAAATGTGAGTAACAAAAATACCTACATATCTAGATATTGTCTAAAGAGAGAAAATGTTTAGCTTTACTAATAATTTAAAATTATATAGTTTAGGAGAGTTATGTAAACGAGTATGCTCAAATGCCTTTATAAAGTAACATTAATGTAGTAGGTGAGTAATATGTTTTTCCTTTCCAAATAATGTTATATCTTTCTCAGTTAGAGACTGAAAGTACAGTAATAAAAACATGTCCTTTAAAAATAAAGATAAACCTAAGATATAGAATTATCTTTGCCTTTCTGCCAACACCAGTTATCTTGTTCAGCCTCTTTTTTTGCTATTTTCTTTTACTTTGGTGATATCTAAGCTTCTCACAATTTAAATTTTTTTCCTCTTTGCAGATCTGCATCTCCAAATACAGATATTTTCTCATGAAAATCTTTATCTAAAAATACATCTCCATTCCAAAGTGTTTTTAATAAATTTCAGATCCTCATATTAAATTGCTTTTTGTAAATCTCCTTTAAGAGACTTAATATAACATTAATCCCTGCCAAAAAGATAGAGTTTCTGTATGTCAATTACACTTTAAGCACTGAGAATGTACACGTGGTTCCTGATATTTTGACTGTCTATTGTTGTGTAATCAACCACCACAAGATGTAGAAGCTTAACTCAGCAAAGGTATATTTGTTTATGATTTTCCTATCTGGTTGTAGCTGTTTAGATAGCTCATCACTGTTCTATGCGTTGTCATCTATCTCAGCACTGGGTTGGAGGAGCCATTCCCAAGATTTCTTTTTTACTTGGCTGGCAAAACTCTTGCTGGCTCAGTTAAAGCTGTTGTCGTGGTTCACATTTTTCCCTATAAGAGACACTTCACAAAGCTGTCTGGGCTTCCTTACAGCAAGACAGAGGGACTACCAAAGGGAGGAATCAAAAAATAGCAATCTGTTCAGAGCTGGGTTTGTCTTCATACTGTATCACTTCAGTCCTATTCTATTAGTTTAAGCAGTCTCAGACCCAGCCAGATTCCAGGCAATGGGAAAACAAAAAACAAACAAAAATCCAAAACAAAACTTAACTTTTGGTGGCAGAAGTAACAAAAATTTTGTGATATCTTTAATCCATCATTCCTGGTATGTGGAAGAGGTAGGGATCTGGCCAATAATTACAAGAAGATTCAAGTAAATAATTATAAATAGTGATTTATAATAGTGATATATAAGTGATTTATATCCTTACAGGTTTGCAGATTTCTGTAAATGAGGAACATTGGTATCTTTGTAAGTATTAACTAGGGAGACCCTAACAGTTTTAGAGATATGGGAAGGCATCTCTGAGTAAATATTTTTTAAAGTAAGAAATGAAAATTTATATTGCATTAGTTATTGATTGCTGTGTAAGAATATTACCAAAAACTTAGCAGCTTACAGCAATATACATTTAGTAGCTCATGGCTTTCATAGGTCCAGAGTTTGGGCATGGCTTTCCTAGGTCCTTTTTTTTAGGGTCTCACAAAGTAACCATCCAGTTGTCGGTCAGGATTGGGTTCTCCTCTGGTAGATTTGCATCCCCACTCATGGGCTGTTGGCAGGATTCAATTTCTTGTGGTTGTAGGACTGAGGGCTCCAGTTCCTTACTGTCTGTCAGTTACATTTGTCTTCAGCTTCTACAGGCCACCTGCAGTTCTTAGCCAGGCAGGGTTCCACAGCGTAGTTATTTGCATTCTCAGACCAGGAAGGCAAGTGGGCCCTAAGCTCTTATGTAACTTAACCACATAATTATGGACACATGATCACATATATCCCACCACCTTTTCTGTATCCTGTAGCTTAAAGTCAAGTCAGAGTTCTCACACACACTCAGCATGAGAGTTACCACAAGGGAATGAATACCACGTACAGGGATCATGAGGGTCACTTTAAGAGTATGTACACAGCAAGTAGGATTTAGGTGAGAATCCCAGTGCCTCAATAAGCTCTTTAATTTGGTGACCCTATTTGTGCCAAACTAAATTAAAATCATATTTTTTGGACTCCTTTATCATCTTTTCACTCTCCTTGTCTAGTTAGTTGCGATGTCCTGATGATTATTTCTCTAAATCATAGGTTGCAATTCAAAGGCTAACAAGGGACATATGTCAGGCAGGGGACATACGTGAGTGCAGTGACCTACATGTTAGGCCTCCAGGAACGGTGGGGACATGCCAGTGGAAGAGTGTATTCCCAGTGTGGAGAGAGAGTACAGTCTATCTGCAGATTCGCTGACTGCCTCCTTTCAGAAGTAGGGGCTTGGTGTTCCAGATAACCTGTTGTTTTTAAAGAGAAGCTGAACTTGTTTAGTTTCATGGGAAATTTTGAAATGTTACTGTAACACTGTACAGAAAATGCATCTCTAAGTCAGATCTATGTTACAGTTCACCAGTTTTTGACCTCAAATCAAAAATATCTCTCAGACTTACTCCTTTGTATATCTTTACATGGCTTCTTAGTAAAATATATATATGAAAGAAAATTATTAATTTTAAATAAGTTGTGAATAGAATATATAAGATGGTGGGCACTTCACCAAATGGATGAAAATGTGTTAATAGTTTTGTATGTGAAAATTTGAAATTATGAGATATTTGTAATTCAGTATACCATTATACTATCTTAGAAAAATAATGCCACAAAACGAATGAGGTTACTTTCTCACCTTTACTGAAATATGTATCATCTTAGTCTGATGTATAGAAAATGTTAAATTGGACAATGTAGTGATCTCTAACTCTCTCATGAATATTCTTCATATAAATCTCTCTAGTATTTCTTCAGTCTATCCTAAAGGGCACTTTCAAAAACAAGTCTAATCATGTCTCTTTCCTGTTTAGAATTTTCATATTATATTCTCTACTTTATGTTTCTCTTTATTCTACTGTTCTTTACCTATGTGTACCTTTTCCTTAGGCAGTCTGATAGTCCTTCCATATTCTGGATTTATATTTTTATTGGTATCTTTGCTTAAAATCTCCTTTCCTGTCCATTTTTCCTAAGTCTCTGTCTTTCAAATTTAATTTACCTGTTCATCTTTTCCATTAAAGTTTCTTGTTTTCCCTAAAATCATTTTGATCTCTACTTCTGGTAGAGCTTCCTTTCACTGTAAAATATTAGTCTCATAATAATTACATCAATCTTTCTTGTATTATGTTGTGTGTTATATGACATAGTTTCTGTATTTCTAGATCATAAGCTGCTTGTGAGAGAAAAAAATTGATTTCAATGTAGTATTTTGCAAAACTCTTATTCTAGGTAAATACTCAAAGTATTTGTATAATTTCATTTATTTATCACAAAGTTTTTTGTTAACTGTGTTATTCAATATTATTTTATACACACACACATACGACTTTATGAAATGTGACTTAAACATAATATCTATATGAGTTTCATATGACAGGTCTTTAGCTGTCAAAAAAAAATCACAGAAATGAACAAGAAATAAAAAGCTGAAATTATTTTGTGGAAATTCCAGGAAATAAATTGAATCTGGTTTTTGCTTCTTGTTATCTGAGTGAACCAGTATATTGACTAAGCACATCTCCTGTATATAAAATGAAATAATCATGTTACACATCCAGTAGTATTGCTGTAAGGATTTAAAGTTTATTACATAGTTGGAGCTCAATAAATGTTAGCCTTTATTATTTTGAAGGTCAATGAATAATGGAGTAAACATTGAAATAAACATGTAAGAGCCTCAATCATTTAGTTTGGGGCTTGGTTTTCACTTATATATAATTTCAAAGTTTTAAAAATTTCATTGTGCCATTGGTGGGGAATATGTGCAAAAAACTATATGAAGAGAAGGTTATTACATGTTTAGAATCCTGAAGTTCCTTGGAGTTCCTTGTGACTTGTCTGTGAGATTACAGATATTATTAAACTGTACTTTCTCATAACTCAAATTTGAATTAATATGAAAGTAATAGTTGAGAAAGCTGATAAAAACCTCTCTCTTTGCAGCCCTATATTAACTTTAGTTCTCTAATTGGCTTTCTTCATGTGTGTGTGAACTCCTTTTTCTTTTTTGTCCAAGATCAGGCTAGCATTGACCTTTCTCTCATAAAAGGAGAATTTATTCTCATTAAGTTTAATTGTATAGTTAATGTTTTCTTTGAGGTGCCTATTAAGCTCCTCTCTGACATTTCTAAGATCACTTAAGGTTCTGAACTTGTCAAGGAAAAATGTCAACCCATCAAAATGCCCAATTCCAGTTTATAGATATACTAGACCTGACTGATTCTCCTGTTTCTTTTAGGTAGTTGTGAAACCTGTTTCACAGACCTGCTTTGATCATTTTCCAAGATTGTTCCAAGGACCTCCTCAACTTATCATATCCCTTGTCTGTCCTCAGGTCAAACTCAGGACCATATGTATCACTGAAATTCAAACACATCACAGTTATTTGTTTCTTAAGCCAGTACTTGAATGAATACATTTACGAAGCAGGTTCATCTACACTTAAAAAAAAAGATGTCCATAGGAGGCAAACATTTCTACCAATCCCCCAGCTGGTTATTCCTTGCCCACTTCATTAATCTGCCCATTAGCTCTAACTGCTTGAAGAAACAAGGACAATGATTGCAGGTCTATCATCCTTGACAGCACAGGGTTTCTTTAGGCATTAACTAAGGGACGAATAAGTAAAACTTTGAGGTGGTTTTGTGTTGCTGCTAATACACCTTGATCTCTACCAGTGTGTTACACTTTCCCTTACTCATGTTTTTACAGTTTGAGTGTGTCATGCACATTAATCTAAAGCATCTATCTTCTTGATTTAGAAAAAAGTAGTCCACGGACAATGAAACTAGTCGTCCTTGGAATAGTGCTAAGAAGGATGACGTGAAATATAGAAAGCAAAACTTCATTGTTTAAACATTCTGTTTTTGCCAGATAAGCGGTCTGCTCTAAAACTACATTTAGTAATATTTGGGATAGCCCGACAGGTTCATTTCTGAACAACAGTGTCAAAAAAGCTTTTCCTTTTGGGGATATACCTTCTGTTTTCTTTTTTTCCGATAAGTTTGTATGACTTTCTAACGGCAAACTATTATTTGTTATTTAACATTATGATTTAATCCAGTCTTTTTGTTGTTTAAAATAATAACACATGGTATCTGTATGTTTAGAGATGCATTTTTTAGAAGAGGTTCAACTTCATAATGGACTAACAAGAAATATTCAACTTGTGTTTGTGCTCTTTTGTAAATAGGCACAAGTGCTTCTAGCCTCTTATTTAATCTCTGAGGAGTTATATATATGCATATAAATTGTTAAATTTGTAGGTTTTGGTAACACTTCAGGATAACTTATAGAAATAACTGATTGTTTAGTGATATAGGTCAAAAGCTTCAGAGTGCTGTTTGTACAGTATCACAGTTTTCCATTGATCTATCAGGCAATATAAATACATGTGAATATTTGCTTTCAACAGTCTCTCGATTGTTTATATTTAAGAATTATACTTGTCTGTAATGCTGGAGAGTATTTTGAGATCATATTTAATTCTATATTTAAGATATAAAGAAACATATTAGAGGAATGACTCAAGGTCACTTAGCTAGGTATTGGCAGAGTTGACATTTCAGTTTCCTCTGTAATGTCATACTCACATTTGAGAAAGAATGACTACAATTGCCCAAAAGCCTTTAGAATTTCTGTGTCCTTGCAGTTGAGTTATTACTCCAGGGCCAATTTGAGTTTAGTGATATTAGATCTGGACTGTAGAATCATTCTTCTTAAGTTAAAACAAAAAGATTAAAAATATAAACTATATCTTATCCTAGATATAACTGATTAAATATCAAATATTCCTTTGTAATATCAGCATTAATATTTAAATTGTACTCAATGAAACTCCATAATGATAATTTGGGTCTATGTTTTAGGCACTTGTCTTATGAATGCCATTGGAATTATGTGTCCACATTTCATCTTTAACCTCACCCATGCCCATATTTTGACACTGCACAGCAGTAGGCTCTCCCAACTCATGGCAGTTGTTGCTGCGTAGTCAATTTTCCTAACTGTGCTAAAATATTTGCCTAATGATGCTTTAAATCCATTTACATTGTGCCTTCTGAAGGGGCAGCACATGTTCAAAACATATGTAAACCTCTCAGTTCCTTTGATAATGAATCACAAGTTTCCTCTACAGACCAGCTGCAGGCCATTATATTTTTTCCCAGGTGTTCAAGGTAATTTAGAGGTGAGATGAGTTGCCCAATTCCCCAGGGGCCCCTAGCACATTCACTCCAATAATTACTGTTCGAGTCCAGGAGTGTTGGTATATTGACATTTAGAATTTGTTTCCTTGAAACACAGCATTTGTTAGGAGAACGAGCGAGTAGAAGAGCTGGGCCGTTGTTAGCCAACCATTTGCACGTGAGCATCAAAAATCTATTTCTATTTCCTGAAAACTCATATCATAATCTATTTAATGAAGGCGACCACATTTCTAAGATTCCAGAGCAGTTCAATAGGAATAATGACACATGAACTGTATTTTTAAAAAGTTATTTAAATGTATTTTTAAAATATCGTCTGAAATTTAATTGAGTGAATATAACACTGTATAAAAATATTTATAGGCTTTTCTAGTCTTTGATATTAAGATGTTTATTTTCTGCATAACAAAGTCACAGGAATTATTTTTTTAATTTTTTATAAAAAGTATACCATGACACATGGGCATAAGGCAGGTATAAGTCTCAAAACATACATGTCAATTTATATCTATAATTGTGCGTGACAACTGGAAAATCTACATATCCTCACAGGAGTGACAGTTGAAATAAGTTATGATATTGTTTTTGGTGAGCACAAGGGGAATAGGCATGCTCATGTATTATTAGAATTAGGCATGGCTCGTATTAAGCATACATTTATATACTCTGAGATGGCAATTTGTTAAAGTACAGGAAATTTAAATTATTCATTTGCTACATGCGTAAGATACCTCATACATTCATTTACCAAACTGTCTTCACATTTGGTGGCTATTGACATCTAGAAGCCCACTATAAAACCTGTTGATCAGGCAAAACTAATTTCTTAGATTTACTCTGTAAGGAAGAATGTCAGACACTGTGACAGAGTCTGAGTACTGCTTCAAATGAGGCATTAAGGCAGTAAAGTTTTTTTTTTAATTAATTAATTAATTTAATTTTGGCTGCATTGGGTCTTTGTTGCTGCTCGGGAGCTTTCTCTAGCTGCGGTGAGCGGGGGCTACTCTTCTTTTCGGTGTGTGGACTTCTCATTGCGGTGGCTTCTCTTGTTGCGGAGCATGGGCTCTAGGCGCGTGGGCTTCAGTAGTTGTGGCTCGCAGGCTTAGTTGCTTCACAACATGTGGGATCTTCCCAGACCAGGCCTCGAACCCATGTCCCCCACATTGACAGGCGGATTCTTAACCACTGCGCCACCAGGGAAGTTCCGGCAGTATAGTTTTGTAGTTATAGGGTCTGCAGAATTCGAAGGTGAGTCCTTGAAGTCAGGGGGTAGGTTGGGATTGGGTAGATGTTACAGTGTAATAACTGTATTAGCGGGAACTATGAGATGAGGGCCCTAAAGCAAGTCCTGATGAGCAAGCTGTTACTTTTTATAAATATATTGTTTAGTTTGTTCATAAACTTACCTTTGAGGAGCTGTTATTTCTTGAAGCAAGCAGAATAAGGGGATTATGAGGAGTTTGAAATGCACTTCTATACCAGGAGCCTAGAATATACAATTAAACCCAGAAACTCATGCTCAGTACAAAAGCCTGTAGAGCCAGACAGTTAAAAACATGTGTAAGTCCCACTAAGCTATAGACATTTTATACATAACAATGAGAAACAGAGAATTTAATTTAAAACTATGTTCAATGACCATTGTTTTTATCATTTTACTTCGAAAGTGTCCAGGTATCTGAATTATTTATTAATTAACTTGATTTAATATTGGTCCAAAGTCTTAATTAACTAAAGATCTAAATATTCAATTTCAGTATAGCATTTATAATATTCACAGTATTAAACATTTCAAAAAGTTATCCATTACTTTAAATTTAGTCAGTTAAACCTAATTTGATGTTTTTGTAATAATCTCTGGAAATAATGTTAGCACTATAGAACTGGAATAGTTTAAAAATATAAATTACGAGAAGTTAAACTGAAGTCTTCTATTAACTAACTAAAGTATTGTGATAACATTACATTAGCATGGTGATAAAATTAGTGAAATATCATAGGGTTAATTTAAAGCTAATATCACCCAAATCTTTCCAGAGTCATCTATTTATCAAAGATAAAACATGAAAAGTTTTAAAAGAAATAAACATTTCTATTCATATATCAGAAATTATGATCAGGTAATCTCGCAATTTTCCCAGGAGTAGGGAAAATTGGAATGGGGTGAATGACAATAGACGTGAGATGGATTTCAGACAGATAGGAAATTATCACTATAATTTAATTATCTTTCCTACATAAGCTTAGATGCAGAAAAACACATTTCAACATGCATATATGCGAGAGGGAGAGAGTTGTGATAGCTGGTACAAAATATATTCTCTTGACAATTCCATCAAGTCATATGAATATGAAGCTAGTGTTCTTTAATCCACAAAATATGGAAGTAAGATTTTCCCACATTTAAAAGAATGATCTCTCAGATAATATAGAGTATTTCCTCATGAGGGTTTTTTCTTTCATTTTTAAAGCATTATTTCTTAAAACATCCACCTTCATTGGGTGGTGGTTAATAAAAAAACAATATGTTTTTTTCTCATTTTGTACACTTATTCTAAATTTGCTCAGTACTAGTTGATTCCCCAACAAGAAAAATGTGAGAAAGTGAACGCTCTCACATTGGCTTGCTTATAAGGGTCAAAATATCCTGAGCCCTCTCTTACTTATTCTCTCTTGGCTCTCTCCACCTCAGCCTCATGAGCTTTATGCCATGAATTCAGTGAGCACCTGTTTTTGTTTTGGCTTTTCCTTTTGATGTCTGCTTTTCCTTCAGATTTATAAACGGCTTACTCTCTTCCTTCTTAAAGTCTTTGCTCAATCAGCACCTTCTCTGTGAGGCTACCCAAAACAGTCTCTCATCCCCACCCATCCATCCATCCATCCATCCATCACCACCTGCAATTAGTCCCTTTGTGCCTTTTCTCCTTTATTTCACTCTGGGGAACTTGTCATTTCTAACAGACCATAACATTTACTAATTTGTTATGTTCATTGTCTTTATCTGCTCTCCCAGCCCTCAAACACAAGAATGAAAGCTACCTAAAGTCAATGATCTCAATTGTATTCTCTGTAGAAAAGGGTCCTCTGCATAGCAGGTGCTAATTAACCTTTATTAAGTTAATGAATTGAAGAGCACACTTAATTTTCCCCATACCACACAAGTATAAAGCGTGAGGAGCATGCTTCTAATTCATCCCATTACTGTAAATTTTTGCTCTGAAATAATAATTCCCACAATTTTTCCTTACTTGTATATTTGAGAACATTTACTATTTATAACAGTTTTCATCAATCATTTATTTTAAATAATTAAGTATTCTGGATTCTAGAGTTCTTTATTTTTTGGTTAGCAGAATTTAGTCCACTAGTTTTTCTCCTAAAAAAATTACCATATTTTATCTACTTATTTTTTCATGTTTTAGAAAGACAGTATGGTCAGATATAAAATTTTGGAGTCATGCCCTTTAAAAGAAAACATTGTGGGGAGTTCCCTGGTGGTCTAGTGGTTAGGATTCAGTGCTTTCACTGCCATGGCCCAGGTTCAGTCCCTGGTCAGGGAACTGAAATCCCACAAGCCGCACAGTGTGCCCAAAAAACACACAAACAAAACCAGTTGTGGTTATGTCAATTATACATCAATAAAAAATAAATAAAAAGAAAAGAACGTGAATAGTGCAACACTGTCTCTTAGCTTAGCTCTCTTTGTTTTTCATTGTAAAAATCTGAAGACAAACTGTTTCTCCTTTTCTTTTTTTGATGTCTGATCTTATTTATTTGTTACATGTATAATATCTCATTTTTCACTGGACTCCATTTCTCCTATTTTTTTTTTTTTTTTTTTTTTTTTTTTTTTTTTTTTTACTAATTTGCTTTTCTTTCCCAGAAGCTATGCATTCCTTCTTTAAGATAACTAATATCATAAGGAAAATTCTTGGTGTTAATCTTTCTACATTAATTTGTCTTTGCATAAGGTGTGCTCTTACAGTCTTCAGATTCATATCTATTTTAGAATAATTATCTTTCATTTTTTTCACTTCATGTTTTTCTGTCTCATTTTTTTCTTTCATCTCATTATTATTTATAAACATTTGGATCTTCTTTTGACATATTTCTCATTTTCTCTAATATTGAGTTTACTTCTTTGTCCTTTCCAATTTATGTATTTACATTTTGCAACTTATTCAATTTCTACTCCATGCTCACTAAATTTTTGGGTGCATTGCTAATTATACTGGACTATTGTTTCTAATGTGCCTTATTTTTATTGTATTTTCCCATAATTTTATTTTATTTTCTAAGTTCTGCAAGCTCAATTTTTAAATTGCATCTGTCTCATAATCTTTCTTTTAGACACTTCAGTATATTTTTTCTGCAATCTCCTTTATTAAGTGGAAATTATATCAATCGTGATTTGTGACCACTGTGGTGCACTATTAGTGTAAATATTTTCTTTGTTTCCTGGATAATTTTTTCTGCATTATTACTTCTTCCTGTTTCTGTGGGTAGGTGTTATGAGAAGAAGGTCCTTCCAGTTAAACATTGTACAATCAAAGAGAAATGGGGAAAGTGGACAATTAGTCATCACCCTCAGTTGGATTGAATAGTGTGACTGCATCAATATTATCGTTTTATTTTTGTGGCAGGCATCAGGATATCCTGACCCACGTATTCCTTTCAGCATTCTTTTTTGTTTTCACTCCTTCCTCCTACTCCTTTGGGCCATCAACATTTGTTGCCTCAGAAAATGTTTGAAACAGTCAAAAGGAGTTTAAAATTTACTCAATATAGGGCTTCCCTGGTGGCGCAGTGGTTGAGAGTCCGCCTGCCGATGCAGGGGACACGGGTTCGTGCCCCAGTCCGGGAAGATCCCACATGCTGTGGAGCGGCTGGGCCCGTGAGTCATGGCCGCTGGGCCTGCGAGTCCGGAGCCTGTGCTCTGAAACGGGAGAGGCCACAGCAGTGAGATTTGTTTAAAAAAAAAAAAAAAAAAAAAAAAAAAAAAACAAAAGGTAAAATTTACCCAATATAACTGAATATCAAATAATCTCCTGAGTATAAGAGAGAAGAGGAGGAGAGTGGGAGAGTACCCTGATCTGAAGATTTACCCAAAAGACATTTCCAAACTGGAACAGACTGAGTTACTAGAGTTTTTGAATGGCCAGATAGGCACACGATGGAGAAAACATGGTGAATCTGATGGTCAAGTTATGTTAAGTTATAGAGAAGTGAAGAAGATTACAGTTGTATATTCATGAGGCTTTTGACCTGTAATGTTTATACCTTTGCCTTGTTTTCACATTTTCTCTTATTTATCTGCACTCAGCAGTTGGGTGGCACCTAACAGAAACTAATCGACATGTGGAAATGCATCCTCTTTCCCTGCCCCTCACTGCGTCCCTGTGGGCTCTTTTGGGCAGGATTCAGGGCTATGGATTTATTAACATAGCCAGTCATCCTGCTTCCCCTTCTGCTTCTTGCATTAGTCATTCCTTGGTGATGATTTGGTTTTCTATAGGAACATTCTCCTTCTCCAGACCCACCCAGCCTCCTGGACTTCATTGCTGTAACCAAAGAGGTCATGGAAAGGCCGTCTAGAACTTAAACTGTAGTTTAAATGAAGGGAGATCTAAGAGTTTAGGATTCCTCCCCAAGTTTGACAAAGACTAGATGATATTTGACCGGCATGCTTCAATGGTGTGGTTTGGTATTACAACCAGTTTCCTTTTTCATTGAAATTGATCTGTAGTTTTCAATGTGATTGTATTTTCTCAGACAATTTTGAGAAAAAAGAATAAGGGGAAAAAATGTATACTGACATCTTGAAACTGAATTCTTGTAAAATTATATAAGGTCTCCTTCCCAGTTCTTTCATCTTACCTCTTATGACTACCCTTTTTTTTTTTTTTTTTTGCGGTATGCGGGCTCTCACTGTTGCGGCCTCTCCCTTTGTGGAGCACAGGCTCCGGACGTGCAGGCTCAGCGGCCATGGCTCACGGGCCTAGCCGCTCCGCGGCATGTGGGATCTTCCCGGACCGGGGCACGAACCCGTGTCCCCTGCATCGGCAGGTGGACTCACAACCACTGCGCCACCAGGGAAGCCCCCTTTTTAATTTTGATTAACACTGAGTACTCTGTGTGGTAATTGCCGCTACTGCTCTTACTCCTCTTCCACTTTAACCCTCTTCCGTCATACTTCTAATATCTGTACTCAGTTTGCAGTATTTCACATTTTGTGTCACGATAGTGTTTTGTTTGTTTTGATTTTATGATCTATTTCATTCACTTCAAGTTGGAAATTATTTAGAATAATTTATCTAGCTCTGAGGAAACTACTGTATTTGGGAAAAATAATAGTATCTATAACTAGTCTCCAGTCAGGTGTAATACAAGAGACTGAAAATGCAAACAGATAGTGGCTGGACCGGTTATGACAATAGAACTCTGACCTACATTGTCTGCAGCACCAGCCAACAAGACAACCCACAATCTTTGCAGCAGTTCACCCGGAAGAGTCAGAACCTGATCAGTGACTGCCAGATTCTCAATTTTTACCCTTGTTTATAACTCAGGACCAACCAGAGAGGGTCAAATCTGCTTCCAGACCAATCATGTAAGATACCTCACTTCTATTTACCCTGCCTCAAGCTTCCCCCTCCCAACCCCTTCCATTCGGAGCATATCAAAGCCTTTTCCTATCCTCACTGTAAAGTTCTCAAACCCTCCTGCCAGCCAAAAGCAGGTGATGGTTGCTGACTCTCTTTCTATTGCAAGCTCTGAATAAAGAGCCTTTGCTTGTTCTCATGGGGGTAGTCTTTGTTTATTTCTACAAATAGAAAACAGGGAGAATGAAAAACAGAACAAACCTATGTTTTGCACAGTTTCTTGACACCGAAGAACTTCTCTAAGTACATGACACAAATAGTTGTTTTTAATTCTTTATTACCTACTTAACTGTGTTTCAACTTTCTTTGATCATATGCTGATTTATCTTCTTAGAGGCTGTCAGTATACATCTATCCTTTTCAAACTTTAGTCTTCTAAATAAATTGTGCTCAGCAATGAGCACAAAAAGACTCATTGAGGCATGTCTGAGCTATCAAAATATTACTACAAAACTGTTTAACGATATTTCTAAGAAAAATGAGAGATTAAGATATTTAATGTATTTTATAATTTAATTTAACATTATTTTATATATTCTAATATTATTCATGTGTGATTATTTGTGCAACTACAAGCACTTGAAGCATCTTACATAAATACAACTTATAAATTTTTTCTGTGGTTATACCGTTTACTTATTTACATAGAACTTTGCCAAGAGCAATCTTTCTTGTCAAATTTAAAGACAAAGTTATTCCCACATAAACCTAAAAATGAAACTTTACAAATGATATTGTACATGTATAACATTTACGGTATCATGAAGCAAAAAACTATATTTTTTCATGTACACTCTTGATTTCTGTTTTTCTTGTAACCTTTCCACAACTTTTCTAGGAGAAATTCAAGAAATACAAAATATGTGGTAAAACGTGTTAATTTACAATAGTTAGACAATTAAAATTGCTGCTAATTTTGAATGTTAAACTTGTCTGTATTCAGTCAATTTTCAATTATCTTTCCTAAGAAAGGTCAAGGTGGCAGTGCAAACCTAAGCAACCTATAATCAGATAATCACTTATAATGCACTTTTGGAGAGTATTGTGTAATATGTATCACTACATTTTATTAGTTTTATTTAGGCAAATATTAAGGCTACTGTTTACTATGACTGATGAGACTAAATCCCCAAAGGAGGGTGCTGTATGTCTCTCAGGATATACAAATGATCTGCTAATCAAAAATATTTGCTAAACATGCTCAGGTTTTTCTACGAAGCAGGAAGAAATCCAACCTGGAATAATATGAAAATAAGACACTATTGTATTATATAAAATAAAATAAATACATGATTAACTAGGCAGAAATTAAGTTAGGAAGAATAGGGAGATTGGACATTATGATAACTGGAGTCCAAAATTTAAGTAAAAACCCGTCTTTAGTTGTTACAAAGATGAATCCCCGTACCTAAAATTTTCCTGTGTGAAAGTTAGAAGTATTAAACTTATCACATGCATATTTCAGTTTCCTGGTGCTCAGGAAATCAATACATGAAAAATGGTGAAAATTTTAAATAATAGTTTACCAAAACCTTTTTAGACTAAAAATAAGGCACCTAAGTATAATACCTAAGTATTATAAGAAAAAAATTAGACAGGTTTTATAATGTTAATTCTCTGTAGAACCCAAGCCAGCAGGAAGTATTGAAAAAATTAAAATATTGTGTATACCTTCGGTCTACATTAAACCTGCATATATACTTAAATTTACAAAGAGTTGTGCAATGTAAATAACTATTACTTTGAAGTCCTTTGATAATTTTGTGAAAGGATCTACTTGCTTTCCATTAAAATACCTCAAAATGTTAAGGGTACCTCATAACTTAGCATTTTGTAGTCCCTAAAGTATTCTTATTTTGAGAAGAGCTGAATTATAGAAGAGCTGGAATGTGTTGAGTGCTCAGTATGTACAAGGTGTTGAGCTGTGCCTTTTTCATGCTCTCATTCCTCACTTACAGGAATTCTATGAAGTTAGAAATGTTAAATGATTTTATGATTATGGAAAAGCACAGCGTAGACAGTAAAGCAGTTTGCCCAGAATCAGGCAGCTACTGAATTGCAGGTTTAGAGTTTGACCTCAAACTCCAGACTGTTAATCATTAAGTAACTTGCAGTCTGCATCTATGCTCTTACTTATCTTCCTCTTGAACGAATATTTAGACTTCTATACAGCTTATTCATGATAGCCTTACTCCATCTACTTGGACTTTCAGGTATTTTGTTATCATATCTCCATTTTCTCTTTTTCTTCATTACTTGATTATTTACCTAAAGTGTTCTCAACTCTTTACACTAAAGCTGAATTGTGAAACTGAAATAAACCTGGAGTTGGAGAACTAAACCATGGCATTTTCTGGGTCACTCATTCTGGAAATTCACATATGTAATCTCTTTGGCTATGACCTATAAGAAAAAGGAAATAGTTAAAATTCATTACCATTGAGGTCCATGAACATGCTATGATTTCTAGAAGTGATATACCATTATGATTGCCATTAATTTATAGTCTTTTGATCATAAAAAGTAGCCTGGGAGGATGTTTGCATATTATGAGTCCAAGTTATTATCTATCAAAAATATCGATCTATCAGTCTTTAGCAGGAAGTAATTATTGCATCACTACTTATTTAAAGTTCTCTCAGATAAGTTCGAGCATACAGAAAAAGACATTTGCAGTTTTCATATGGAAACAACATTCTAGTATTCTCCTTAGACATTTTAGAGACATTGAATCTATTTGTGGAGAAAATAACATGAATGTTAGAATACAAAGAAGACCCATTAAAGCATTAAAGCAAGCCTAAATAAAAGTTAAAAATTTTTATTTCCACAATAACCATGGTTTGTTTTGTCTTGAATGCTTTGTTTTTAGCTGTAGAGCTTCATATTATTTCATAAACAAATTACCATGACATTTCCACCCAGAGCTTTAGAACTTCAATTAACTTTCAGAAAAACTGTGATTTTTTGGGGGGGAATCTAAGGCATAACTACAAGTAAAAATATAAGAATCATAGAAGGATGTGGGAAAGTATTTTTTATCCTGAACTAGGATGTAATTAGTATTATGGATGCATTACAAGCTATTTGTGAATTACATAAGCCAACAAACAGGTCATAGAATAAAAGCAATCCAAAACTTTGAGCTCTTACAAAAGACTATTTTTTACAAAGAAAGAATTCTTAATGACGCAATTACCTATTTAAAACATTTAAGTAGGAATAATTTCTTTATTTATACTCAGACGTTTTGCTACTTTACTGTTAAAACATTCAATACCCAGTACTAGCCATATGATCATGGCCAATTTACTAAAATCTATCTCATCATCTTTAAAAATAAATATAATGTTATCTTTTAGAGTTGTTTATTTTCCAGAGTAGGTGTAGAATACTATTAGCTAAACTAGGGAGATATGGAGTCAGTATTTAGTAATGCACATTTTCCTTTCAAGAGGTAATGTTGAGATATAAATGTATGGAAAACAGTTTGCCACTGAAATTAACTTATGAAAATTAAAACTACTTTTAGTTTGTTACATTACTTTGGCATATAGATGCCACTTAATAAATATTTCTATGAAAAGTCACGTTTTCAGACAACGTCTTCCTTTCTCAATGATGTCTTAGATTTACATAAATGTGATTTTTATTTAGAAACTATGCACAGCTAATTTTATTATTTCCCTTTCAAGTAATAATTTTAATTTAACAAAGTACATTCAAACATACACACATGCATACACAGCATATCGACTGCCTATATCCCGTCAACAGCAAACATTTAAATTCTAAATCCAGCGTACATGTTGTTTGTTTTGAGTATTTTAGGTAAGAAATAGTTTTGATAGATGGCAAGCCATCAGAAAGCTATCTCATAATGTTTGTGATACCATCCTTTTCTCTAAATTTTTAAAGCTCCCATGATGAAATAAGATTCAAGGGATCCAAATTCCCTGCACATGACACCATGCTTAACATAGTGAAAGACTGGCTCACCTTGTCAGGAGAAATGTCCTAAAAGGATACATGAAAATGCTTCAAGTGTTTCATCTCGAGGGAAAGCATTTTTAACAGGATTGTACTATTGTACATGTGTATGTATAGACCTAGTTAAAACACTATTACAAACTTCAATATTTTAAGCAGTACATAGGTATTGAAATACAGATAAAAGTATTTTCAATGTTTATCAAACGTTTAGAATCCCATTAATATATTTTATAGCTCTAGGATATGTCTGTTGAAATTGCACTAACATGTTGAAATTTGAAAAGGATAAAAATATCTTTTCTCTGAAACAAAATATATGACATTTTTAGAAGTGCAAGGTATAAAAGAGAAATGGCATCCATGGAAATGACAGGCAGGACAGCCAATCAGCCCATGAGAGATATGCCATCGCTAAATGCAACTTCAGACTCACTGAACAGTTTGAGTAGATGGCTACAGCATCTCATGTGCAGGCTTGACATTAGAACCTTGAATTGAGGTTGAAGAAATCTATGAAAATTAAACAAATTTTATTTATCTTTACACTATCAAAATCTGAAATACTGTCATGTGATTTAAAATATTGTACAATATTTAATAAAATAGTACATATATGGATACAATTCATAATTCCATGCTAATAACTGTCTAATATATAATTGAGACAAATAATGCAAACACTGTGAAGTTTCCTTAGGATATATATTTCCACACTTTGAAATAAAATAAGCCTTTTGATATCCTGTGGCTACATAATGATCTTAGATATAATGAACTTCCAAATGCTAAAATCTAATATTTTATGGACATGGAGAGAGTATAACTAAGTATATATCTATGTCTATATCTCTATATTTATTTCTATATCTATCTATATATATAGATAGAGTTATATACTTTGTTTTCTAAAATAATTACATTTCTTATCACCCATAAAACAAATGTTACTGATCTAGCCCTATGATGCCAATATTTCTCCCCAGGATATTGTAAATAAATTATGAAACCTATTAATATGGTTGAAAAATATTGATGTGCATCAGGAATCACAGGTAGGAAACAGAAAACTCTGTGTTTTTCATTTATTTTAAGAATGGATGAACAAACAGGAAATTCGGTGCATCCACATCCCTGGAGGGTTAGAGGAGAAAACTCAGGCCTGCTATGGGAATGCGATACTTGGTTTCTGGGCCCTGCTACCACAATGAGGATCCAGAGGTTTGGAAAACAGCAGTGGTTGCAGCCAGTTGTGCCTCCGCAGCAGCTACCTGCCGCTCAGAACTCCTGCACCGTCAGAATGTGGGTTTGAGCCCTGCAAAGAGTTCTGTCTGTTGCAGCCTGGCCCTTGGCTGCGGCCACTCCAAGAAGAGCATCCTCTGCCTCCTTGGCATCCCTGCAGGTTTCCTGTCCATGAAGCTCATGAAGAAAAACCACATTTTGTTTAGAATCCAAGTAACAGAATCTAGCAATATAGTTCTTAGCTTTCTAGTCTCTGATATACTAAATTTAACTAGAAGGGATTGAAAAGGTTGCCAAAATCTAGTAGACAACATCTAGTACAATCCGCCTCCTTACTATTAAAATCAATACACACCCCTTTGATATATATTTAAATGTGAAAACAGAAACAGGAAAAACAACATGCTCCCATCTAATGCAATGAAGTTTCATGCATGTTAATCAGAACATACTAATCCCTTGTCAAAAAGAAAAAAAAAGATATCAAATCCATGAGTATTTTTTTTAACTCTAGATAACATTCATTCTCATTCTAATTTGATCACCATACCACTTTAATAACCATAAACCTGAACATTAAGTCATAAAGATGTTCACTCTCACAAAAGGCAAACAAGATGGAGTAAAATTTATATAATATAAATGTAAACGTGTAGATGTAATATATAATATTATTTATATTTAATGTATATATAAGGGAAGCATATAATGTTGTATAGTCTTTGTTTCAGCCATTGTTTACAAGACCAGAGTTAGTATTTATAACTTGTTTATTCACCTCTCCATACCATATTCCTTTTGCTCTTAGATATCATTAAACTTTTCCAGGGTATTTGACTTGATGAAATGACCGAGAACTTCAATCTTGAAGATCAGGGTCCTTATTTGTCTTGTCTGTTTTAAGTTTATCTAGTTTTCCATTCATACTTACAATAGACCTGAGTCAATCCCATAGGTTCCAGGAATATTCTTCTCTGTACTCACTATGGTACGGCAATGTACTTTCCGCTTGATAATCAGGAACACTCAGCCAAAACAGCAAACCCCTTGGTCTGTAGGTTCAGTGGCAAGAGGACTCTGAAGGGCCCAGTGGAGCCTATTGCGTCATTTCCTTTGCTTAAAACTCTTTCACGTGTGTTGCCAGTAAAACTTATAGTAGTATTTTACTACTTACTAGAAAACGTTATAGAGCAGTATTTTTTTCATATACTTTCTCTGTATGCCATGAAATTACTACTTCATTTCTTATATTAACAGTAGCATCTCTTCCCTACAACATACCCCATTTTTGTTTCCACAACTTACCTCAATTAATCTCTGAAAACATAAAGAGATGTATTTAAACAGAAAGCAAAGTAAATTTTTCCATCAGTAAGCCTGACAAGTCGGATAGATTCAGTATTATATCACATTACTTCTATAGATAGACACAGATAGAAGAATTGAAAGAGGGGGCATACAAATAAAAAAAAAAAAAAAACACAAAACTTGAGAGGTTGAATTGATTTGAAATAGAAAGTAATCAGTTGGGTGAACTTTATTTTGTTTATAAAAACATATATACATAAGAATACATACATTTAAATGCACATACTATATACACACATGCAGACCATTTACACATTTATTTTTCACCATCATTTAAAAGATTTTGGACTTCCATATAATGTATTTTTAAAAACACTGTAAGTCATATTTAAGTCACATTACTTTGCATTACATTATGAGAAGTAATAAGAAATCATTGATCAGCTTTGTATTTACCACTAAGGTAAATTTAAAATGCATTGTAATAAAGATATTATAAATATATATTATAGATAGATGCTTGTTTCTTGAAATTTAACATACTAAGCAACACTTAAAATAGAAATTCTAATCTATAATGTTTGAATACCCACTCTACAAATTGTCACTATTCATGGATATAGTAAGCAATTTCAGGTAATATGTGCGTGGTGTTAGTATTTGTATATGTGAGTTCGAAAAGAAAATTTAGTAAATAAGATTGCAAAAAAATATGAAAATATAAGCATTAGGAACTAACAAAACATGAAAGATCAAATTCATGAAGATGATTAACTATTATAATTTATAAATCTCACTTTGACCAACATAGAAGAAATTTGACTAGTATGATAAATTTTGTCCTTCAAAAATATTAGCCATGTATACCCAAAGTCATGTGCATTGATTTTTGGTGTGATACAGTTGATGCAATAATTTAGAGAATATTAAAAGGAAGAAACAAGTAAGTGCATTATCAAGAAACATTTTTAAACTGATATAATCATTCTCTCAAAACTCACAGAACCAGATTTTGAAACGACTAATGCTGTGCATGTACTAACGGTGTGTTTATATGTGAGTTAGGAGAATTCAAAGAAAATAAAACCTTGGTTATCATAATGGAAATAATATCATATGGTACCCATCTTTTAAAATGTTCTGTATTTTTAAAGATTTTCTGATAATAAACAATGAGTTTCTTCATGTTTATATTTTTTTAAATTTCTTTTTAAAATATAAAGTATTGCTATTCTGTTACAGTAATTTTGTCATCAAGATGTCAGACAGTTCTTGGCATTTCCTAATAAGTTATGTGGAGTAATTGGATCAGAGATATAACAAAGACTGGATCTATTTGAAAATCCATAATTACTTTCTGTATGTTGGGATTTCTGAAATTAGAAATTGTGTTTTATAGCAAAAAAAAAATAAATATTTACCTCATCAATTAGATAGGATGCTTTCAGTTATTATTTGATTTTGTTAATTTCATATTGAAACTGTGAATTTTAAGAATAGAATATATTCTATAAGTAGATATTTTATTAACAAAAAGTGAAAGCAGTCCAGTGGTTAGGACTCACACTTTCACTGCCATGGCCTGTGTTCAATCCCTGGTCAGGGAATTAGTTCCCGCAAGCCACATGGTGTGGCCAAAAAAAAAAAAGAATCACTTCTTTCAATTAGTAAGGTTTATAATTGAAATGTCCTTTTGTAGGGGAAGGTGGACTCTCTAAGTCCTCAAATTGATAAAAACAAGGAACAGCATATTTTAATTAAATAACAAAATAATAAAAATACTTGTTATTAATTTAAATGTATTTGAATATACATCCTTAATGTTTAATGAGTATTTACTGTGTCAACACTGGCACCCAGTCTCGTTGATCTTGGCCCTATGCCTACGTGATGGTTTAAGCAATCTACTGACCTTTATTTCTGGCTCCATGCAATGTCACTTCTATGTTCCCGTCCTTATTGGGATTTAAATTGTGCCCAGTGTCATATTCAGGAAAGATAACTGGCTGTCTGTCCTTTTTTGTTAGAAAGGAGTTAATTCTTTGAATGACCAGCAATCATTACACACATGTCATCTTGAATGGAAAGCCCACAGAATAAAAAGTTTTATTAACTCAAGCCACCAGTCAACCTTAAAACACTGGTATAGTAGTAGTGACAAAAGGAGAAGAGAGTCAGGAAGGAGAAAATGAGAGAGATAGAAATTAACAGCTGGGGTCACAAAGTGCCTGAGGCTTGAAATAAAGGAGAGAATGAAATAGACCAGATATTGCTAACAAGCTGGTAGAAACACTCATTTTCTTCCACCTATCCCTTTTAGCTTCCAGTGGATTGTTTGCCATGTGTCATAATCACACCTTAGCAACAGTCTCCCATTTGAAATCTGTCCATCCTTTGATCCTTTCAAAGGTTTATCTTACTGTCTTTTCCCTGTAGGGGAATTCTGTTCCCTAAGGTTTCTAACTGCACCCTCCCTCCCTCTAAAAGCAATCCACTGGACACTAGTGGAAAAACTACTATACCATCCCTAAACTACTGTAAGTACAATAAAATGAAATATACAGCAGAAGCAAACACAGGGAAAGTTAAACAATCAGTTCGTAAGCTAATATATTTGAAAATCTCTGTGAATAGAATGATATGAATTTAAAAACAGAGTGGTTAAGAAATAGAAAACTTAAACAAAATTGTAATCTTGAAATATAAATTTAAATTGCTAAAGCATTTCTCTGCAGACAGATGCCTGGTAATAGTTTTACATTAAAGTTATTTAATTAAAAAAATCTCAATCAATAGAAGCTTTTAATGTGAGAAATAGAGAACTTTACAATTTATGTAATATTATTCTAATACCATAAGAAACTTTAAAGTGGCAGCACAGAATATTCTAAATGTGTAATATGGTTGCAGAAATCCTTATTACAATAATAGAAAGTCAAGTGTTTCTTAAAAGAATATAAAAAGTACATTTAATAGCTATAATAATTGGAATCCATTCTGTGGAAATGAAGAACTCCAAGTCAATTTGTTTAAGCAAAACTGGATCATATAATCCAGAAATACAGTTCTAAACTAAGCTCCAAATATTGCTGAAATCAATTGTTCAAAAATATCTTAAAAATAGTACTAGTCTACTTTATATTCTGTTTTCCTTTTTGTTGGTTTCTTCAGGCAGTTTTTCCATGTGGTGACAATGATGGCCAACATCAGTCTAAAAATCACCTTCTGGGGGCTTCCCTGGTGGCGCAGTGGTTGAGAGTCCGCCTGCCGATGCAGGGGACACGGGTTCGTGCCCCGGCCCGGGAAGATCCCACATGCCGCGCAGCGGCTGGGCCCGTGAGCCATGGCCTCTGAGCCTGCGCGTCCGGAGCCTGTGCTCTGCAACAGGAGAGGCCACAACAGTGAGAAGCCCGCGTACCGTTAAAAAAAAAAAAAAAAAAAAATTCACCTTTTGTTAAATAAATAAGTCCAGTGAACATAGGTCAACTCAGTAAAATTTATAGGGTGGGAACTAATTGACCTGACATGGTAACATGCTGAACTCTCAACTAATCACTGCGATCAGTGGAATGTGCAAATTTTTAAGGCCAGTCACTAGTAACATCCTTACTGATAGGAACAGAATTTGAGATTTCAAGTCTGTTTAAATTACACGGACTAAAAGTGGGTCAAGAATTTCTCCCGAAAGGAAATTTAGAATTCTGTTAGCAGAAAGTAGCTGAGATTACTTATTAGTTGACACTTCTCATGGTATTCTTCTAAAGTATTCTCCTGAGAGGCATGTGTTTTGCAGACAGCTGGAATCATTATGACGACTTGGATGACTCCAGACACATCTAAATTTTCTCTTAGTGGTCTACGTGATGTTCCGTACTTCAACCATCCTAATGGTTATATAAGCCTCTAATACTCTGTATTAAATGTAGTTCTGTCTGAAATACCCATTACATGTTCTTTTTTTCCTGTCTGAACCTTGAATAATGTAATAGGCAAAAGCGAAAGATATTCACTAGAACAGGGGAAAACTAGAGGCAATCTTAGGAAAAATAAAGAGGTTTATTCTCATTGTGCTTGTATATATTTTTATTATATAAATTTACATTATTATCTACCTAGACTATTCAAATTAGAAAATTGAAAACCTTTTAGAACTTACAATTATGACAAATAAACAACACACATACCCTCCAAAATCAATAACTTTCCTAGGTAAAGCAGTTGAAATTATAATAGAAAAAAAGCTACCAAAATATGTGTTCATGGATATATCTTATACCAATTGGATCATATCACTTCTCTGCCTAAAGCCTGTTATCAATGACTTTCCTTACTCCTGTTATAAACACTGAAACCCTTATCTTGACTGACGAAGGCTGGAATCATCTAGTCTCCATTTCCCCTCCAGAGTCATCTCAATCAGTGATTGTCTAATGCAGGGGTCCCCAGACCCTGGGCTGCAGACCAGTACTGGGCCACGGCCTGTTAGGAACCAGGCCGCACAGTAGGAGGTGAGTGGCTGGCGAGCGAGTGAAGCTTCATCTGCTGCCCCTATCGCTCCCATTACTGCCTCAACCATCCCCCCAAGCCCCCCCATTCATGGAAAAATCGTCTTCCATGAAACTGGTCCCTGGTGCCAAGAAGGTTGGGGACCGCTGGTCTAATGCTTGTCCCCCTCCTAGACATCAACTCTCTGTGGTCCAGGAGGGTGTCAGTCCTGCTCTTGTTTCTATCCATCCACTCCCCTGGTGAAGGCCTGGCACATCATAGGAACTCGATAAATATTTGGTGCATCTTTGATGACATAGGAATGGATTCTTACACAATGAAAATCAAAAATCTAATACAGAAACTTTTTTTTGGTATGCAATATAAAATATTGCAAAAATCTTCAGTCTTGGGCTTCCCTGGTGGCACAGTGGTTGAGAGTCCGCCTGCCGATGCAGGGGACGCGGGTTCGTGCCCCTGTCCGGGAAGATCCCACATGCCGCGGAGCGGCTGGGCCCGTGAGCCATGGACGCTGAGCCTGCGCGTCCGGAGCCTGTGCTCCGCGGCAGGAGAGGCCACAACGGTGAGAGGCCCGCGTACCGCAAAAACAAAAACAAAAACAACCTTCAGTCTTACTGAATTATTTTACACATTAGAATATAATCAGAATCTTCATGGATTTTGTTTTAATTTTGCAAAAATGATAAAATGAAACAGAAGTTCTCCTTTAAATATATATATATGTATTATATATTATATAAAGATTTATGTATATGAATACTCATAGGAAAATATGATGATGACTTGTCATGCTAGCTATTCAAATGTACTGAGAAGTTATGCCACTTAAGCTAATGTGGTCCTGCTGTAAGAACAAATAGAGCACAATAAATGGGAATAAAAATCCAAAAAAAATACACTTTAGTATAACTGACTGAGTCTTCATCAGAGATAATTTTGCTGCAAACAAAAGAATCCATAGTGTTCAGTGAAAAAGAAGAATTTATTGGAATGACAAAAGGGTACCGCTCAGCAAACACTGCATCTCCTCTCAATAAATTACAAATGTCCTGAATATCCACCAGGAGCCATAGCAGCTGCTTTCCCTGATTTACTTTCTCTCCTTGAGGCATAAAATCTGTCACCACTCCTTTTAGGCATTTATTTTATTATTTTATTTCTCTCTCTGTAGGTCAGCCTCTTCATGTAGAAAATGATTTCTCCAGTCCTATGGTTTCAAGACCAATATTAAATGAATTGACTAAGTCTCCAAAAGAGAGTTCCTAAGTTCCAGGAATAAGAAATGATTGACCAGCAAAGGCCAGGTGCAGGGTACCACGTATACTTCCCTCTCAGAAAGACAAAGAAAACTAAATCTCTAAGAAATAAGTTAGCAAGAATGGGGTATCAGCTTAGAAAAAGTGGTTGGAATTCCTAGTGGAGATAAAATTGCCAACAGTAACTAAAATTTATTAACGATTGGAGCTGGAAGAGTTACTTAAACCTACTTAGATCCAAAATATTAGCTCTTGGTCTAATATTTCAAAGGTAAACACGTTCAGGTTGGAACAAAGAAATACATGTAAAAGTTATAAGACTACTAGAAGGAAATATAATTATTTCAATCTTGTTTTAGCATTAAGAAGATTTTTCTAAGCACAAAAGTAAGATACCAAAAAGATCTGGCTAAATAAAAATTAAATTCTCCATTTCACAAATTGGCATGGGTGACAATGAAAGCACAATGATGCTTTCACAAACTTGGAGGATGAAAAGATTAACAAATTATGTGGCAAGCCAAAAGATGATATTCTTAGTATTAAACAGCATTTACAAATCATCAAGTTTGAGGCAGATAAAACAAAAAAAGAAACAGCACATTACAAAAGTAGGAAAGACCATAAATGGCATATAATCTTATGCATGATGTTTCCTCTCACTGTTGATCTGAAACAAGTAAGTTTATCTTATATTGAGATGCTATTATCAAAATTATCAAGTACAAACACAATTCCAGCAAAAATAAGTAATAATACCTAGTTGTGGGACAAATTATAGAAAATAAGAAATCATGAACTGTTCTTGAAACTGGCAACCGATGCATTTTAGGTGACACTTTAGGAATTTATTTAGAAAGCCAGAGAGACATGCATTGACTGATAAAATGAATTTTAATTGTATAAATTTATTCTAAGAACATGGTAAGAAATTCATGTGAAGTGAACAAAGTTATCTTCAAGTACAAGAAAAATCAATCACAGCATTATTTATAATAGTAAAATAAGAAAAAAATGAGGGAATTAGTGAAGGTATGGCACATTCAGTTAATGGAATGACAGAAAATACCTATATTAACTATAAAAGTGCTGTCATAGAATAATATCTTAAGTATTATCATAATATTATAAATTATACAAAATCAAACAAATTTTGAAAGACATACATTGAAATGTCAACAGTTTGCCATATTCAGCATGGGTTACTTCTTCCTTTTTAGTTTTTTTTTGTTTGTTTTCTAATCAGTAACTTCAATACAGTTGTATTAAGTATAATAAGACATTAAGAAGATCCTTTAACACTGGATAGTCTTATGTTTGAATCTCATCTTTACAACTCATTATATATAGAAGCTTAAGAGAATTAATATTTTAATGCTTATTTTCTTTACTATAAGCTTGTAGTATTGATGCCTACTCATCACTCTTGTATGAATTATTGTGTGGCTTAGATGGGTTTATATATGCAGATTACCATGTCTTATAAAATAACAAATGTTTAACACATGATATTACCTATTTAAAAATAGTGCATAGGGCTTCCCTGGTGGCACAGTGGTTGGGAGTCCGCCTGCCGATGCAGGGGACACGGGTTCATGCCCCGGTCCGGGAAGATCCCACATGCTGCGGAGCGGCTGGGCCCATGAGCCATGGCCACTGAGCCTGCGTGTCCTGAGCCTGTGCTCCGCAACGGGAGAGGCCACAACAGTGAGAGGCCTGCGTACCACAAAAAAAAAAAAATAATGCATAGATTACTTAAAATAAAAATTCATTTCTAAAGAATGGTACAGATAATAAAAAGTGAAGATCAGGATGTAAAAAGTTGGTCAGGTATACTGCAAGTATATATATGTGTGTATATGTGTGTACATGTGTGTATCAAAAAAAATCCCACATCATGTAATAAAATATAATATTTTATTACAAATAATATTGCATGTTGATAAGCTCTAATAACAGTTAAGTAACTCAGTCATCACAATTAAGTCAAGCATAACACACTGGTCAAAGGTGAGGTTTAAACTTTTCTAGTTGCCAAGGACACTCACCTTCTATTAGTTTTTGGTGATTCTTAGTCAGATATGGTATAGTGTATAACTGCCAAACATAATCATTTCCAAATTGAATCCACAATCATATTCACTTATATCTCTCCTTTTTTAATTAATAAAATTTATTTTTAGAGCACTTTTGGGCTCACAGAAAAATTGGAAAGTATAGAGTTCTCATTACTCCCTGTTCCCATAAATGCACAGCATCCCACCCGCAGAAGCCCTACCCAGAGTCAGACACGTGTTACAATCGATGCACCTAAACAGGCATATCATTATCATCCAAAGTCCATAGTTTACATTAGTCTCTTTTTCTTTCAAATAAGAAACTTTATGACAAAACTCAAAGACAGAACCTCATTAGTATGAACTGTACATATAATATAAATAATTAAAAAATATTATGTCTGAACACTAATCATCTGACCTCTACAACTCATCCGCTTAAGGTTTATCATTAAGATGGTTATGCTGATTTTTGTCTTTATTACTGAGGTATCATAACATATGTCTAGATTTCTTTTTTAAGGTAAAAAACTCTTAAAATATATAAACTAGAGGACATCAGGAAAATTATAAAGATATTAGATTAAAGATGACTTGCTCACATTATAGTTGCAGGGGCCAGAATAATGTCTGATACAGACTCCAATTCAATTTAATGAATTTTTATTGAGTATCTACTATGTACCTAGTACTAGTCTAGGGGCTTGAGAAGGTACAGCAGTGAACAAAACAGAAAAAACCTCCCTGCTTTCAATGAAATTACATTCTAGAAAGTAAGAGAGTTCATAAATGTAATGTAATATGGGGAAAAGTATTAAGTGCTGAGGAGAAAAATAAAGCAAGGCAGATGGGAGTCCTTGCAGAGAGATGCAATCCTACACAGTTTGGTCAGAAGAGGCCTCACTGTGAATGTAATGTTTGAGTGATGGCTTGAAGGAGATGAAGGATTAAATTTTAGAAATGTCTTGGAAACAAAGAAAGTTAGAGAAAACAGTATTATAGACCTATGATAGGAGATAGAGTTAGCAAGTTTGAGAGAAAGAAAATTAAATCTGAGAGGTAATGAAGCTATTAATTCTTTGCAATGATTATAAATAAAGACTGTTTTTTACTCTGAGTAACATGGAAAACAATTGAGAACTGAGAACAGAAAAGTAACGTTAATGGATGGGTATATTAAAATAATTACTGTGGTTTATGGTTAATACCCTTGAAATGTGGCATGGATGGAAACAGGGAGACCAGATAAGAAGCTACTGCCATAATTCAAGTTCAGTAGGATGGTGGCTTGGACCATGGTGGTATGACAGCAATGAAAAGGAATGAGGAGTGATTGGATCAAATACACAGAGGGTACTATTTGTGAAGCTGTGTTTACAGGAAGAGAGAGCTATCGACTTGTCCAGTATAAAGTTCTGAGAACCGGCCTTACCTTTATCAGTAGAAAATGATGATGACCTCACTAAAAAATATTTTCAGTGGAGTGGAAAAGGAGAATGGCCACTAAAAGTGGTTTTAAGAGAGATGGGGAAAGCAGAATTAGAAAGAGTATAAAAAAGTCTTAGAATAATTTTAGTTGCAATGGGTAAAATAGAAATGTAAGGGAGCCAAAAGGAGGGGTGCGTCAAGAGAGATTATATTTTTAGGGTAGAATAAATAACAGCAGGATAGGAGTGATCTAGTAGAGAGAGGAAATTGATGGCATGAGAGAGAGAGTACAGGAATATGAGATAGATGTTCCTGAGTAGGCAGGCGACTGGTTCCCTACTTAGAATCGTGTAGCACGTGAGGGTACTGAGTCCAGGAGGCAAGGGGAACTGTCATCTAGCTCAGGCTTATTGTCAGCACTTGTATCTCAACAAAGAGCTAAGTCCACTCAGAGGAGGAGCCCTTTTCTTTGCAAAGAGGTCTCATATAGAGATCAGGACCTGGAGAGAAGCCTTTGCCAACGTTACATAAGTGGAGGTGTTGGCCTTGGACACACTAATAGGAGTGAAGTCAGAGTATGCAGGTACAAATGCTATCAGGAACATAGGTGTGAGGACAGGTGATTGGACCTCATTCCTCAGCAAATTAGGAAGCAAGTCCATCAACTTCATTAGAGTGTGAGGGAGGAGATGATGAATGTTTGAGGAGAGCAGGAAAGATATAGTATAAAATAGTCATTTAAAAGAGTAGGAGAGGGCTTCCCTGGTGGTGCAGTGGTTGAGAGTCCGCCTGCCGCTGCAGGGAACACGGGTTCGTGCCCCGGTCCGGGAAGATCCCACATGCTGTGGAGTGGCTGGGCCCATGAGCCATGGCCGCTGAGCCTGCACGTCCAGAGCCTGTGCTCCGCAACGGGAGAGGCCACAACAGTGAGAGGCCCGCGTACCGGAAAAAAAAAAAAAAGAGAAAAGAATAGAAAATTGAATTTCCTTAAGGTTTAAGGAGAATGTAAAACGAGATCAGGCAGCATAGTTATGTGTTTTTCTCCAGTTACGTCAGTGCTCAGATTCAGGACTGGATTAGTAAAGAATTATTTAATTAAAGTTAGGGTACAGCCAAGTTGCATGACAAAATTGAAGAAGAATAGTGTAGTCGAGGGTATATGCAGGAGAGTCATTAAAACAACTGACTGTGGAATTTAAGCTTGGTTTTTATGGAAGAGAAAAATATAAGTTTGATGAGGGAAAGTGAAAATAATGTGGGATCAGTAAATGTACATCCCGGTGGCATAATGGCTTATTGGAGTGGGGTTGCTTGAGGCAGTGAGTACAAGCAAAAAGTCAGGAAGTTGAGGTGACAGAGTGTGATGCGTGAAATTGAGATTATGAAGGAGTTGCTATTATAGGTAATGTCAAGGACTAGGTCATGACTACAGAACTGAGTGGCCCCGGGAGTATGCAAGACAAGTTCACAATAGTTCAGGATGCTGAGAAGCCACAGTATGGCTAGATTTTCTGTTTACTCTGAGGATTAAAATCATCAAAAATTCTGACAGCCAAAGTAACGGTGAAGTGGGAACTAGAGACATCAAGAATCAATGAGAGCCCAGGGTATCGGTAGATGATGCAATGATGAGAGGTCCTAAGAGATAATACCTGATAACATGGGATTCAAATCTCTGTGTAAGACTGAGAATAGACTGGAAAGAACAAGGAACAGCAAATATTGATACAAACCCCATTTGACTTACAAGCTCAGTGCTAAGAGAAATATAGGGAAGCAAAAATAAAACATAACCAAAATCCTCTACCACTTTGGAGCCCTGCAGGGGAAGTTAGTAGTGTCCTCAAGGGAAATCCAGGCATCCACTAGAGCAAAACTGTAAAGGGCACTTTCAGTGAAAATGTTGAAGAAAGAAAGATTTTTGTGGTGATGAAACTTTACTTTTGCAAAAGTATATCTAATAGGAGCAACCTCTGGAGAATTGGGAAGGGCAGTGGCAAAGAGAAGAGTCTTCTAATTTTTACTTCAATTAAATATTTTATTTTTGGTAGCATCTTTTTAGTTTTAGTTTTAAAAATATTTTATGTGTTTTAAATGTCAATACACACAAAAATGAATAGAACAAATAAGTTTTCCCAGAAAAATACAACAGAACAGCAGTGCCTGTGATCTGTGATAATTGTGGATTATTCACAACGTACAATTCAGATTGGGTATCATGTAAGGTAATGATCCTTCAATCCTTATTATGACTCTACATTCCTATTACTATCTTTTCCTTTTGTTTGGTGGTAAAAATCATTGTTGTTTGCTGCCTGCTGCCATATGGTTGCCACTATCACTGCTCTGTACTGTGTTGTGAAGAGAATGGAAAAGGGCAGTGCTGATCTGCCTTTATTCAAGGAAAATATAGGTAGCTTTTGAAAATAATAATGTCTTCTTTAGGTTGACCAATTTCTAACAATTGTGAATTCTTTGTGCAGCATTCCAAGACAAGTTTCATACATATTGATAATGTATTTTACATTTACCCCTTTGATTTTATCATCCTGACTTGTATCGTTTACCAGTTTTCGTTAGTTTTTCTATGGGCCCTACTTATCACAACCATTTAACCAACAGTTTTGCTATGAAGGCATAGTAAGTTCAACAGTCTCTGTATTGTGTTACTCATCCCCCTCTGACATATTTAATCAGCTTAAGTTTAAAGAACCATTATCTTATAAAATCATGGTTCGACAGAGGTTCTAAATTACACTTATAAAGGTTGTGAGAAAATCCTTTACAAGGGAGAAAACTTGACCAGTCATTTCTGGGTAATAGAGAAAAAGCTTTTTAGAGAAAGTAGAGACATTTAAAATATGTAGATGTATGCCAAATGGAAATTATCTAAAAGAGTGGAAAATAGCAAAACATGAAATGGAGATGCCAAAAAATACAAGATAATTAACATCTTTCTTTGTTTTTATTTATTTATATACTTTAATTGAAATAATTGTGACATACAACATTTTACAAATTTAAGGTATATAGCATGTTACTTTGATGCATTTATATATTATAATTATAGCAATACTTAGCACCCTATCATGTTACATAATTATCCTTTCTGTTTAGTGGTTGGAATAATTAAATTTTAGTTTCTTAGCAAGTTTGGTGAGTATAATACAATATTGTTGTCTATGTTCACTGTACTGTACATTAGAGAGGGCTTATTTATTACTTGCTGCAAATTTGTATCCTCAAACAATATCCATCCCATTCCCCCAACCCCCATGCCCTGGTGATCACCATCTTACTCTCTGTTCTTATGAGTTTGGCTTTGCTAGATTCCACATATAAGTGGTATCATACAGTACTTTCCTTTGTCTTACCTCACTTAGTGAAACGTGCTCAGTTTCCATACACATTATACTAAATGTGTATATAAATGACTTGATTTTTTAAAAATTACTGTTATATTTTTTAAGTAGAGGAAGCCATTTATGCCATTCCTGACATTTAAGAATCATAGCAGATTATAGATGTTGTATAAAACATGTATGTTGAATAAAAGATGGGCCTTGCAATTAGAGATGGAAAATGTTGGTAACCACTGCTACCTTATGCACAGTAGCCAGATTGACTTACATAATCCTTGACTCAAATAATCTTTAGGTAAACTGATCCTATTTTCCATTACTTTTGATGAACAACACTCAATTTTGTATATTTTTGAATCCATAAGACATTTCCAGGCTACCATAATTTTGACATTATCCATTTCACATTATCCCTGTCCTTTTCTTGCAGCAAGGCAACGTTACCTTTATTCCCCAACCATGATTTCAGAATATTTATTATGATATTTATGGATTATTTATGAGAGTTAGGAAAGTAGAACACATTCTCTTTCTCAAGTTACCATTGAGATTTTAAGTTTGCTAAAATAATGTCTGGTTCATTATGTGTCTGTGAGGACAAACAGGATGAAAGAGTGGAACAAAGATGCACATTCTCCTAAAAAACTCAAACTCCAGGCCTCACGTGGGATGTAATCAAGGAAAAGAATTCTATTAAGCTTAGAGTCACTGATGATGCATTGCTCCTTGTAATGAAAGGACAACTTGTAACAATCAGAGGGCCTGTGCATAATAGCTAGGACTAGAGAAATAGTAAAATGTGGCTGTTACTCATAATCTCTGCTAAGAGCTTAATGCAAAGACAGTTTTAGTGATTGGAGGAACAATGAAATTCTGAAATATAATGTAATTACTAATCCTTAGCCTGTATGTGTTTATTTGAAAGTATGTAAAAGAGTTGTTGTATATAAACATCTGGGAAATAATTTTATGATATCTAAAACATAATTTATATAGCAACAGAGAACTCAGATTCTAATAGCACTGCAAGTGTGCAAAATTTTATTGATTTTCTGAAAAGAACTTCCCAATTTCATATAACAATAGAAATCATATCATGTACCTTGTTTTCCTGTAATATAAGCCATGGACTAATAAATCAGTTTACTTTCAGTAATTGCTTGGAAATGATCTCCCTATTCTTGACATTCATTAGTCACTGAAAATAAAAATGGCAGAGAAACCAATAGTGTCTAATTTGAAGATGTTTAAATGTTTATAGATTTCTAAGCATGATTAGAAAATGGGAAAGCTGCCTTCCCTTCAGGATGATCAATCCAGACATGTATTAGAAACCAGAAAATCAGACTTCTCAAGGGCAGTGATTTAACATCCCTACAAATGTGATTGAAACCACTGCTTTCTTATATCTTTATTAGCAGGTGTGGAAACACAATTACAGATTTAAAATTAAAAGTGCATAATAAAATAGTAAATCTCCTGGTCTGCACAGTTTGTCACCTTAATTAACAATTGATTTTTTAAATTATTGCTTCAAGCTTTAATTTCTCAAGTACATTGTATTATGCACTTTATATTATATGAGACTTGTAAAGACTGTATTTGAATTTACGTTAATGCAATATTGGAACTAAAATATAATTCAAGACGTTAAAACCTAATACAGTATAGTAGTTTCTCAGAGAAAAATAATTATTATCTGAATATCAACACTATGTTTACTCAGATTGCTTAAACATAACAGTAGCCATAATTTGGTATATTAGTAGAAGAGTATTAAAATTTTTATCGAAATAAATTTATTGAAAGAGCCCTTATAATATTTCATTTAGTCATAAGAGTCTATAAAATTATTTCACACTAATCAATGACACTAATCAGTATTATGATTTTTTAAAATTTCTCTATATTTATATGTGTTAATATAAAATTTTAATAATATAACTTGAAATGTCATTTACTCTTAAAATTTCAATTCAATTTCTTTCTTTAACAACAGAGTTCTATGCTTATACACCATTCTGGAATACAACATTTTTGCATTATTACCCATATTTGCAGTCTTCTGTAAAAGAAAGACAAGGGAACATAGGGCGATTTTTGTTGTTGATGGAGGTGATTGTTTGTAAATGTCATTCTTGATGTTGATTATGCAGGTGTTTATGATCCACAGCCGTTATTGCTTCCTTCGGAATTCTTCTGTGGTCTCCAGAATGTACAGGTCATCCCTTCTTCATTTTATCTTCAGTCTTCCCTTAATTGATTCCTCCCTTTATACCTATAAGCATCACCACTGGGTTTAACTAATCACCCATCACTGGGTTTAACTAATAACCCACCACCACTGGGTTTAACTAACTAATTTCTGTGAAAGATAGTAATTAAATTAAACTCTGTTTGAGTTTTTGGTTTGCTTATTTGTTTTTTTGCTATACAATGTTTTCTGCTGTTTAATCTCATGACCTGGAAAGTAGCTATTGCTTTATCTATCGTGTTCACAAAAGCAGGAGACAAAATCAGGATGCAGTCTGATCTTGAACAGGTTTTTTGGGGCAAAAACCAATACTGCAGAAAATATTTAGACATGTTAAACCGAGGAGTAGTTAACTCTGCTATGTTTTAAACACTGTACCTACCTTGTAGTTTTTCTCTGGAGCATGTGACTCCATGAGAAGATGATCTTGTGGAAATGAAAATGAGAGTTTCAAATGGAGTTTTGGGCAGAAACAATGTAGTCATATTCTTAAAAACAATTTACATGGAACTAGAACACTTAGTTCAAATCTTGGTTACATCCTTTTACTTGTACAAGTCACTTTCTCTCCTGTGTCTCAGTTTCCTCATCAGTGCAACATGGATTTGTTGGAAGAGGTAGTTGAGAGGATGTGACCACCAGCTGATTGGCGAGGTGGACCTGGGCAATCACAAGCTACTCACCCATTCCCCTGTCCTTGGATTGTATGCTCTGCCCCCTGTTCCTACCACAGGATCTGTTCCAAGGACAAAGCCTTGAGAGAGTAAGGTGTTGTTGAGACCATCTTGATAGAGACTGAGCCCAGGTAAGGTGTCTATATAAGCTTTAAGATTCTGGTGGACAGGGGCAGAGATGTACTCGTCTTGCAGCCGCTCAAGATAAGCCTCTTATGTAAGTCCCCTTGCTTAGTAAACATGCCATGTACAAACCTGGAGTGGTCTGCCTGTTTCTTAGGTCTCTTCTTGCCTTCTGTGTATGGAGGTTAGCTTCAGTTTTCACCTGGGAAAGTCTCGAGGTTGCAAACCAACAGGATTATAATAGTGTATACTGCAGAACATTATTCTGATGATTCATTAATGCAAACAAAACCCCTGAACAGTGACAGGTAACATTCACAAAACTGTGACCATTATTTTGATTGTTATTATTATATCCACTCCGGGGAAATACTCTAAAAGCCAGAGTTAATTGATTTGCAAATGCTGAATTCTGTTGCTAGAGAAATGGAATTACAAAAACCAGAATTCAGATCTCAAGAATAAGATTTAGAGGACTGAGCCTAGCGGTATACATAGAATAGATAATACATACTATGGTTAATAGCCTAGCACAATCCTATCTCTCTTTTCCCTACCTAATGAAGTTTTCAATCATGGATGTCTAAAATATCAAATATAGGTCTTCCTATTTAGAATGAAACCTGACTATAATCAAAATATATTCTTTTTCATATAATCAAAGAGTATAATCTGCCTACAAAGTCATGTGCAACCAAAACGTTGGCTGTCAGTATGCACATATGCCAAGTTCACGGGGTGCCTTGATCTCTCCACATACTATGTTTTATTCCACATGATAGTCAATGTATTCAAGATTAATATTTTAGAGAAAACACGCTGGTTCATTTTAAAGGACCAGGGACCTGGGTGATGAGGGAAGAGTGAGGTTGTCTCCTCCCTTCTGAGGCACAAGTGAAGTAGAGAATACACCCGAAAGATATTTAACTAAAGTCTCAAAATATTTAACTGCTAGAAGGTGACCCCAAACCCCTGATGATGAGAATTCTCAGTTAAAGCTCAATTTAATTGTTGGAAGACATCCTGGAGCCCCTACGCCGTGACAAAGCCATGATGCAATCAAAGGCAGGACTGCAAAGCAGCACTGTGCCAGGACGGTGGACTACATCTCTATTGATTTGTTTGGTTGTGTTAAGCTTATATATGGAAACAGCACAAGGGGGATTTGCGCCCAGGGTTAGGAAAATGAGAAATACTACTACCCCCCCTATTATTATTACCACAAAATGGAAAGTACCTATTCCGGCCCCAGGAAACTGGGAATGCAATACACAATCTGGAAATATAGGGAAGTTCCTATGGAAAACACCCCCAATTGAACAACTGTGGCCCTACGAAGGGGTTGTTGATGATTTTGGTTTCATATGGGTCCACTATAAAGAAAAGTTAATACTCTGACAACAATTGCCAGGTGATAAACAGGAGCGTAGGAGGTATTGTAAGTGCTACTAGTGGAGTCAGGTACACAGGAACTGTAGGATATATTGTAAATATTTTTAAGGCACTATTCAAAAGACTTGCCCATGCAGAAAGAACACGAAGATTGCACTTCTGTAATAAAGAATTACATAATAGCGTGGCTTAACTACTAGAAAATAACCTGCAACTAATGAGAACTTGGGGAAGTATCTTGTTTATACATCTAGAAACTGGGGACATTTTCAGAAAACTGATAAACATATTTTGAGGTTAGAACATGTTGAGATGTTTTGATTTTGTACATGATGATGAAACCTGCCTACATATAAATACCTGCTCTGAAAAATAAATTTGAGCTTGATGTGCTGACATCTACAAAGGGTGTCAGGTCTTATTTCCTTCGCCGACGCCGTCCATCCCTCAGGTTTCCCTGGACTCGTTGGAGCTGGACTCCGACATTTAATAACGTCTTACAACTAGTGCCAAAGTAACCCTCTTATTCTTATGTTTTGCCCATCAATCACCTCTAAATGGAATATAGCAGGTCTCCATTTCAGAACCCTCATGTCAACCTCCGCAGTCACCAAACTGTTCACACCAACAGTATCCTGCCTATGGAAATCACGCCCAGAACCTATCCATACATGGATGCTCAGTGCTTAAAGGCAGGAAGCTTAGGACAGGGTAAGGATGTTCCCCATGTGAAATACAGGAAAAGAAGATGAGGCCACGTCATGGTGGAGGGATGGATAACTCTCTCCACTTGTGCAGTGCAGCCCAGTGAATTCCAGGCTCTCACCTGTCAGATTTGTTGCTCTTCCTTCTGGAGAGCAGAGAGTTCTCCCTCCTCTAGAGAAGAAGAGAGGAGACATGTAGATTCTTGTGTGTAATGTGATATTACAGATACTTAACTATTTTCAAGGAACTATATTTCCTGTTGTGGAAGGTAACAATGAAAATGAAAACAAAGGTATACCTGCTAAAAACCTTTAGTACAGGAAACTCTCTTGTGAGTGTGAAAGACCTATCTTGAGCAAACCTACCTCATGGATCAACGGAATTCCCTTTTTTTCCAGAAGCATTTATCCATACCCTTCAAGTGCAAGACACTCTGCCTGGCCTTGGAAAACATATACATGAATGTGACAAGGTCCGTGTTATCATGTGTTTAGTTTATTTGTTTTGTTTGAGTTTCATTGCAGGCATGTGCTCAAATGTATAAACTTACTTTTAGTGAATTGAATTTTCTGAAATAAATCAACAGTAGGAACAATGTAGAGTCCCTCAGATGTTTTACACACACACACACGTACATATTTATGTGAATATAGACATCATTTTGAAAGTAAAATCATCACATTTCGCTTTTTAAATCTTATGCAAAATTGAGAACAATACTTATACTGATATTTTTGGGAGGAATATGTTATAATATTAATTAACAAATTTGAGAACAAGCTATTAGTATTTACGTTTTTCCTCTCCCAAATATTGCAGAGGAATTTCTTATAAAAATCAAAATTAAATATTTCCAAAAATATATTCTCTTTGAAATAGAAATTTAGGTGAATGTAGAAGAATAGTCATATCATTTATTCAGAGTTCAAATATTCACATTCACCTTCTGAAATGAATTTATAAATAAATAATACAATTCATAAAATAATAGAAGCCACCATTTATTAAGCACTTATTAAATACATACATTATTTCATTTCTTATAAAAAACTTAAAAGCTACTATAAGGTATGTTAGCATATAAAACACATAACTTTTTCCTTATAACTTCAATTTTAAGATACTTTTCAACATGTCTTTTTAAATTTTCTGTTCATAACAATTTTAAGGTAATTTTCTCAGTTAATTGGGATGGAAAGATGGGCATTTCTTTTCTTTCTTTCTTCCTTTCCCTATTATATCCAATCAGAAGCTGTATGTTCCTTTTGCAATGCTTCTTCTGTAAACTCCCTTCCCATTTCCCATTGTCACTGTGCTAGGCAAAGCCTACATTTCCTAAAAATTGTTAACCAACCTGTTGGTTTCCAGTCTTTTGTCCACGGTTGTCTTGCATTCACACTGCCTCTGAATTAATCATCTTAAGGCATTGCTTATAGTAAACTGATGAATTACTGGCTTGCTGTCACATTTCTTAGACTTGGAGACCCCCCAAACTCTTAAAAAAGGGTAAGAACAGCATTTCAAAGCATCATAAACCATAAACCCAGGGATGTTTAAATGAGTCCACATCCAGCCCATACTCCATCATTTGAAACAGAATGACACAGTAGTTAAAAGCACAGCTCTGTATCCACACAAGCTAGCTTCAGGTATAACCTTTGTCATTAACTACCTGTGTAGCACTGGGTGAGTTATTTAATTTCTTTGTGTTCATTTTCTCATCTGTAAAATGGGAATACTATCAGTACCGGCCTTTTGGGATTTGGGGAGCACTGAATGAGTGGAAACATGTCAAGGTCTGAGAACAGTGCTTGGCACATAGAAAGCACTCAATGAATATCATTTGCAATGTCTCCTTTGCAAGTTAAAATGTTTGGATATCAGCAGTTTTTTAGGGCTCAACATGAAAATTGTCTATCCTCTTTTTAGCATGGCACATTGCCTTTCTTCTACCCTGAAAGTCAGAACTTTAAAGTGTTCTTTTAAAAAATAAGAACATGTAACACTATTCCAATAGCTTGACTTTTTGATCTGTTTTGCTTTGAGATCCAACTTTTAAATCAGATGTCATTGTTTCATTTTTCAAGTCTGAAATCTGCTTGTACTTAAAAGTAGACTTGTTCTCACTCTCTTACAACAGTTATATTATTTTAAGTGCTTTAAACATTACAAATGTATTGTGTGCATAATGACAGAACATGTACACATCATTCTGTAGAACTCATCTAAATGTCAAGACATACCAATTTTGCCAATGTCAACCTGACATTCATGAAAACTCAGTTGTCTCATGAAGGATCCTCCTCTAATTCATAATAAAATCTACAGCAGTTCCCTTTACTGCCTTCTCTACTAGAGAAAATCTTAGCAGCTGCATTCTTCATTAGACATTCAGTTTGGTATTGCAGAGGCATTATCTGCAAATACATGTATTATAATGGTAAAATAATATGGTATTTATGCCATTTTGTATGTGTTGAAAGTGTTTCCTTAAATATTGATATATATCTTTCTAGTCTCTTAAATAATTCAAGAAATGATAGATATAAAATTCATTATTAAACCTCCACATACACCATTTTTCCTCTTGAGAGAGTTATTGAATTTTAGATTTTTCTGCCAGTTTTATTTCTCTGAGATTTTACATTTGTGCTAATATGAACTGTGATAACCTATAACAAAATATCATAAGCATGCTATACGAGCCTACCCCATTTTAGTAGAAGAGTGTTTGTCACAATCGACCATGAAGAGCATTTATTCTTGTAAGTTTAAATTTGGTTCTCATATTTGAGATGATCTCTGTTGCATGGTTGCTTGCTTGCTCTTTGGCCTATGATGTCCTAATGTGATTGGAACTTCTGCCCTAAACAGCAGTCACCCAAAGCCCTCGTTATACCTTAAATTCAGCTCCTCTGAGGGTGACTATATTTATAGATGGTCTACAGTCACCCCAACATGAATTTTATGTGTATCTTATATTCAGTATTTTACATCAGGCCATTCCTTATATTTCTCCAAATTTTTTTGGCAAATTAGTCCAAACTTATCCAAGTATCAGAATCAGGTATCAGAAAGAGGAAAGCCTAATCATATTTACATGGATGAAGTAGTAAGTAAAACAAAGTGATAGCAGCTGAATTGTTGCTTCTCCTTGGTGATTTCTAGTTTGTACATTTTCCATTTGTCCTTCTAGATCTGCTCTTTACTCCACCTCTCTCCTCTCTGCCCTTGGAGCCTGTTCTATATTGATGACATCAATAGGAACACTTGAATTTATTTCAGATTGGGTTTGGCCAAAAGGGAGCTACAAAAGGTCAAAAGGAGGGAGCAGAATGAGATTCATATATTTATTACCCGGGTTCTTTCCCATTAAGGTCAACACAGGCTAGCTGTGTCCCATGACAAAAGGTTACTGCAGCCATCTCTATATCCAAATCTCTTTTCTGGGTTCTGGTAACTATTCCCCTTTGTTCTTTGGAGTTAATATGGTAAAAACTTGTTTATTACTAGTTGCATGATACTACACTACCCCTTCCCACACTTTTGTAAATAGTCCTTTTATTAAACTTTTCTCAAGTTATCCTAATTTAAGTGTGCCCTCTGATTCTTGCTAAATCAGGGCTCTTACTAACATGCCTGTAATAAATGAAATAGTCACTTTTCGTAGTCTATTGCCAAGACTTATTCAATAGTTTGGTAGAACTATAATTATACTAATTAACCATATATAGGGACTATCATTAGATTTTCATACTTGGAGATTTATATATTTTTGAGATTATATGTCAGGCTCTAATAAATGCTAAGGCTTTTTACTTATTGGACAAATATTCTGAATATTGGGTGCTTGGCATCCTTTTCCATGACATTTTGAGCTATAATAGACATGCTGTTCTGCAAATATCACAATACTACTAGGTTGCTTGAAACATCGAAAACAATCTAAAATCCTTCCATATTTTTCAATGTGTATATCAAATTGCAGTCTCATACCTCTCTGAAACTTATCATTTAGGAGGACTTTTGAAAGCAGAAAAGCCTGGAAATAGAAGAAAATTATGTCACCTTTATTTGAAGAAAACATATAGCAGAATGATACATATATTTATGTATTGCTTGGCAAAAATTATATGTCCATATCTTACCAAAACAATCAAACTTCTCTGGCTACTGAATGGGAACCTGATGGTCTTTTGCTGGTATTTAACAAGAGTAACTTTATATTACAATTGTAGATTGATGTGTCTAAGGTGTGACGTTACTATAGAATCTTTCCAGACATTTAAATGATCAGGACTGTGTTTTCTTTACCTTGCATCTGAAAGTCTTGTGCAGTTCATGGAGCACAGTAGTGTTCAATGTGCAGTAACTAACTGAAAATACTCATCTAAATGATGCTCACTGACAGTCTGGCAATTTTGATGATGGTATGTCTTTTTATCAAAGTTTAACCAATATAATGTATTTAATCATATAAGTTATATAATATGAAAAATGCATTAGGGACAAGTATCCATGTAAGTTTTCAAAAGATATACATTTGTTGGTTAAAGTTCAATGGAAATATTAAAGCTCAGCTCCAAAGTTGGTCATTTGATAACTCAAATTTCTATCATAGCAATAGAAGAGAGGCAGTCTCAGGGTTTGTATGGCCTGCAGCTTGTATAATTTGGTGGTGGTGTTGGGGTGTTGTTTTTTTGTAGGATGCCAGTAAGAACATCAGAAGCCTAGTTACATTTGAATTTCAGATAACAACTTTTTTCATCATAAGTATATCCCAATATTGTGTAGATTATACTTACACTCAAAATTTATCTGCTATTTATGTGAAATTCAAATGCAACTGAGTATCTTGTGTTTTCCTTTGCTAAATCTGGCAACCCTAGCTGCATATTAAATAAAAAGAATGTAACATTTTAAATTCAAATGCATGAACTTGTAATAAATTAAAACAACCAAGGAAACCTGAAGCTTAAGTTTTATTAGGTTTTCAGTAAACCCACCTTTGCATTATACTATAATTTGTGCTAACAACAAGTAGGTAAGCTGATTTAATCTAGTTACCTGCAATAAATATGGCTTACAACTTTTTTTCATGTGTGAACGTAGCTAAATACATAAATCAAACTTATTTCAATTGCGGAAATCTATTTATACGTTTGTTACTACCTACTGTGTGCCACATATTGAAGCTAATAGTGATCTGAACAGGCATGATCCTCCTCATGCTTAATTATTCTTGTGGGTCACCAAGAAGTAAACAGGTGTGATGTGTTAGGAGAAGCAAGTAGTTCATACTTGGAAGGCCTAGGTAAAGCTTTCTGGATCATGTAACTAACCTAAAGTTAACCTGAAACATAGAAGTTTACCAAGGGTAGGATGTGGTAGGAAAAGGGCTCCAGTGAGAAGATACAGTATTAAAATGACCAGGAGGCAAAAGAGGGCATGCCTATTCAATGACATAGAAGTAAGGTAAAGGGTAAAATTTAAGAGAAAAAGAGTGATGAGGCTGGAGGGAGAAAGATTCTCTAAGTTTCCCCTCCAGCTTTTAGGAATGTGATAATAAAAAGAAAGAATAATTAATTTGAGTAACAGAATATCAAAATGTTAAAAAAATATATAATGGACAAATATAAATATCTAATAAAAATTTGAGAAAATATCCACAACTCTCATTATAAAGCTGATGAGGAAAAACATTTCTAGGATGGCAATCCTTCTTTATTAAAACAACAACAGCAACAGCAACAACAAAACCAAAAACAAGCAAATAAAAACCTAAAGGAGGTTATTTCAGGCTGAAATCAAAGTATCTTAGACAGTAATTCAAATCCAAATGAAGAAATGCAGAGCGCCAGCAAAGCCAACTATATGTAAGTATAAAATGAAGTATAATATAAATGTATTTTTATTTCTGACTATTCTTAACCTGAGTAACTTAAACAACTGCATAATAAATATAAAACTATGATGATGGGCTTTCGATTTACAGAGATGCCATTTGTATGACAATAATAGCACAAAGGAGGAGACAGAGAAGAGAGTTATATCAGAATAGTTTTATCTACTATTGAAATTAAGTTGGTATTGATTTCAATCCAAATTTTGTTGTTTTAATTTAAGATGTCTACAAGACTTACACTTTAGATTCAAAGACACAAATAGTTTGAAAGTTAAAAGATGGAAAATGCTATACAAGCAGGAACCAAAAGAGAGTTGGAGTGGCTATACTAATATTAGATAAAATAGACAATATTAGGCAAATAGATTAGTATTAGACAAAATAGTATTTAAGACCAAGGTTGTTGCTAGAAGCAAAGGGGCATTTTACAATCATAAAATGATAAATCTGAAAGGAAGACATAACAATTGTTCATCTAACAACAAAGCCTCAAAATACATAAAGCAAAAATGAAAATAATTGAAGCAGAAATGGACGATTCGATTATAATAGTCAGGATTCCTCTGCCAGTAATTGATGGAACACCTAGGGAGAGGATCAAAAAGAAAATAGACTTGAACAATGCTATATACTTACTAAACCAAGTAGAATGACACCTGTAGAATGCCAAAGCCAGCAATAATAGAATGCATGTTCTTCTCAAGCATACATGGAACATTGTCCAGGAAAGACCATATGTTAGAACATAAAATAAGTAATAAATTAAAAAAAAAAATGAAATCATACATCAGCAAAGTATGTTCTCTAACAAAAATGGAGCTAAATAAGAAATCAGTTGCTGGGAAACTCACAAATTAGATACCATTCAATAACCAATGACCAAAGAAGAAATCACAAGGTAATGAAATACATCAAGATGAATAAAGAAGAAACACAATTTATGAGATACAGTTAGAAAGGTTTTTAGAGAGAAATTTTCAGATATTAATACCTGTAGGAAGAAGAAGAAAAATCTCAAGTAAACATCCCAATATGCCACCTTAAGTAACTATAAAATGAAGAAATATTTAAAATACAGAATCTCAGGACCCATTCTGGACTTACATAATCTGCATTTGAACAAGATCTCCAGGTGATTCATGTGCAAATTAGAGCTTGAGGAACCTTGGCAGATTGTAGGAAAACAGGCATTATTCTATAATAAGTGGTAGGGCAAATTTTAAAAGGCAATTTCAGAATACTCACAGAATTAACTAATTCTCATGCAATTTGATGCAGATATTATGGTTCTAAGAATATATCTTCTAATAATATTATCCATATATCAAACAATATGTTCCAAAACAACAGTATGAAAGTTTTAAAACAATATTAAATAAAATAAAGTGCCCTAATCTAGGACACTGGTTGAACAAATTATGGTACATCCAAGCAATGGAGAATTATGTATTAGTTTTGGAAAACTGGATGGCTATTATAAAGTAAAAAACAAAAGATAAAAAATATCAGCAAGGGAGAAAAGGGAGCCCTTTGGACACTGTTGGTGGTAATACAGATTGGTGCCAGCCACTATGGAAAATGGTATGGAGATTTCTAAAATATTAAAAATAGAATCATATGATCAAAACATACAATCCAGCAATCTAACTTCTGAGTATATATCCAAAGAATTAAAATCAGGATCTCAAAGAGATATCTGCATTCCCATGTTCATTGTAGCATTACCACATACTCAAGACATAAAAGCAACCTAAATCTCCATCGGAGGACGAGTGGATAAAAAAAATGAGGTATTAATATGCAGTGAAATATTTATTCAACCTTAAGAAAGAAGAAAATTCTGCCATTTGTGACAGCATAGGTGAACCTGGAGGACATTACTAACACAGGGAAGAACAAATACTATATGATCCCACTTACATGAAGACTCTAAAATAGTCAAACATACAGAAACAGAGAGTAGAATGGTGGTTACCAGTGGTCAAAGGTTACAAAGTTTCAGTTATGAAAGATGAGTAATTCTTAGAGATGTGCTATATAGTGCCTATATAGTTAACAATAATGTATACTTAAAATTTTGCTAGAAGAAACTTTTCAAGGTGATGGATATGTTTATGGCATTGATTTTGGTGATGGTTTCAGGGGTGTATAATTATCTCTAAATCATTAAATTGTTGTATGTTAAATATATACAGCTTTTTGTATGTCACCCATACCTCAATAAATGGTCTTAAAAAATGGAAATTTGGAAAGATCTCAAATGTCCTTTTTTAAATAAAAAGTGGCAAATTACGTTATAGCATAGACGGGGGTTTCTCAACTTTACACAAAAGCATTACATAGAGAGCTTTTAAATTACAATATCCTAGTTACATCCAAGATTAATTAAATTGGAATCTTTGAGGATGGGGCCCAGACATCTATATATATATTTTTAAATCTACTCTAATGATTGTAACATACAGCCAAGTTTGAGAATCATTGAGACAGATATAGGTATTTGTTTTTGTATGCACCGATTCTCCTTGGAAGAACGGGGATTCCTAACAGTGCTTTCAAGGAGCTGCTACCCACTATCCCCACCCCCCGCTCAGCAGAAATGTTTTGGATTTTGTATTATGTGACTGTACTTTGTACACACATAGTATGTGTATATGATGTGCATCTCTTTTTCTTTTCCTTTTTGTGATGAGTGGACATATATCTCAGGGGAAAATAGGGTTAAGTTTATTCTGGGAGTTCTGGGCAGAAAAATCAGAAATTCCCTCTTAGCAAATATTTTTATGCATATAATGTAGAATGTTAAGCAAAATGTTATTGGCAAGTACATGTGACTTACTAGGTGGTTTTTATGCTTTTCTTAAAGTTATTGTGTATTCTTCAGATGCCTTACAACAAATGTCTATTATGTCCATAAAAAGAAAACTAAATACATTTAAAAAGACTTCTTCTTAGAAAGCAGCATTATTAAGAAGCATCTTGTTTTATAATGTCTTTTCTTACTCATGCTGGAGAATAATTATCAGGCAGAGTAAGGTCATGTTGAATGGTAAAGTCTTCCTAATGCAGATATGAAACACTGAAGGTGGTCTCAGGTCTTCATAGTGCTATCAGATGGGAATATTTGTTGTTTTAGATTTTGTCTTGCAAAACATAAACTATTATCTAAAACCATTATATGGTGAGTCTAAATGGTTCTGTCTGCATTGAGAATAAGAGTTTGGGTTTCCATGAATAGCTTGGACTTGTCTTTATGCAAGAGGTTTGATTGGGCAGCACCAGTAACGTCCTCAGACCTGCTCTTTGCACTGGGCTCTCAGATCAGTACCTGCTGAGCCCAGGACCAGCTTCATGGAGCTCCTGCACCAAGCCCCATGTGGTCCCCTCCCCTTGGGGGGCCTTAGCCATCATAATGGCCTTTCTCTCCAAGGGTGGGTGGGGTGGGTAGGCCCTTAGACTACCTTCTGATCAGTAGGCTTTCCAAAGCTTATTTCTAAATTAAACTTATCTCCCCCTAACCTAATAAAATCCATTAATATTTAAATCTAGTTAAAATTCACTTCCCCGACTCAGAATTTCTCAAAAAAAAAAAAGTTTGACGGATGTTTACAGTCAGTCCACAGTGTTTGTTCAAAACAAAAACAAACCAGTTTAGATGTTTACACAGAGCCAAGGAATTATATTAATTCAATTATAAGCTTGAGGTCCTGTTGATCCACTATTCCTCACCTAACAAAATCCATTATTATTTAAATCTGGTTAGAATTCACTTCCCGTGACTCAGAATTTCTCAGTTAAAATTCCTTTCAGAACAAGGATTTACTAAAGATATACATATTGCCATAGTTAATCCTATATTTTAAAAATATATAATTTGGAAAGATGATTTGCTTTCAGTTGATGGTCAGATGGTAGAAAAACTTAGGTTTAAATCTTAAGACTTGCCTCTCAGTTTAGCCACAAACTGTTATATGGCTTTAGTAAGATATTTTACCCAGTGGAGCCTAAAATGAGAATCATATCTTCCGTTCAGGGTTTAAGAAATACTGAGAGGATTAAATTGAAACCAGAACCCTACCTCCCTAGCCAATCCTTTCCCTGCTTTGCTAAAAATAAATAGGACAATTCTTTTACAATAAAATAAATAACTTTGTATAGAATAACAAATCAGTATGATTTTCTTTTAAACCACTACAAATATGGGGAGGTTAATTCCATTATATATACTTACTTGGATTAATGTTAGAATATAGTGAGATGTGTAAAATGGGACACATTAATTTCTTCACACATTTAGAAATATATGGAAAGTCCATTTATTAAAAGTTCAGAATCATGCAAATCTTTATGTTTTCTACATACATACATACTTTTCCATTTAAATGCCGGGTTGTTTTTTTTTTCGGGGGGGTACGCGGGCCTCTCACCGTTGTGGCCTCTCCTATTGCGGAGCACAGGCTCCGGACGTGCAGGCTCAGCGACCATGGCTCATGAGCCCAGCCGCGGCCCTCCTGGACCGGGGCACAAACCCGTGTCCCCTGCATCAGCAGGCGGATTCTCAACCACTGCGCCACCAGGGAAACCCTAAATGACATTTTTTATGCTAAAATTTTACCAGGTTTTGGTGAAGGAGGCTACTGAGCTTCCTAGTTCAAATCAATGGCTTTATTTATAGCTATTTGTGAAATTCGATTTGTCTTTTTAACCAAATATAAGAAAGTTGCTGGCTTAAGAAATATAATCCAAAAAGTAATTCATCAAAACCAAGGTTACCAGGCATATAATCACAAAAGATTAAATTGTAAACCTTTTAAAAGGTAAGTCATATGGATGAACAGTATCTTTACCTATACGATCACGGAAATTTGTGTGGGGCGTGAAACAGATGAGAAAAGAAAGTATCTGTTTAGAAAAGAGAATTCACTTTTAATTATGTATTTAGATGGTCTAAAAAAATATAAATGTTCCTATCTAAAAAGACATTTATAATGATAATATTTAAATTTTTAATTTTGTATGTATGTATATGATGTGGAAAATTACATACATTTGAAATCTATCAGAAAACTAAAATAGAAATTGTTTTATCAAATAGTTTCTTTTGAAGAAGCTCCACTACTCCTTCTGAATTCCTGATTCCTGCTTAAGGCACATTTCCCCAGAGTCAAGTGAGGATACGAGGCATCTTCTCGGTCTCTACCCCTCTCCTCTCATTCTATCAAGCATTAAGTCTTCCTGATTGTTCTTTAAATATTGTTAAAATCACTCTCAGTGTTGTCCTGCGCAGTGATTCTCTAATTTAGACCCTTATCACCATCTTTTCCTTCTATTGCAATAGCTCCTTAATTTGTCTCCCTGTCTTCTTCTTGCTCTCCTTAAATCCATCATTCTACTGAGGTCAAAGTGATTGCTCCAAAGTGTAAATCTGACCATGCCCCTTCCTTATTATAAACTTCAGTGATTTCTCAACTAAGTTCACACTCCCTAAAGGGGCGTAGGTGGCCATATGTAATCCCCTCCTGTTGCTCAAAAGGCAAAGTCCAATGGCTTTCGTCAATTATTCAGCTATAGTAATCAATATTTATTGAGCTCACTATGTGCCAGTCATCGTTTCTGATGAAATAGAGGAGTATACGACTTTTTTTTTCCGGCTTACGGTTTTCTTCAAGCTCTAAGTTCTCACTAGTATTAGGAGAGTCAGTTCACAATGGGCCACCAGTGTCCCTGCATGTTCTTTGTGGGTAAAATAAGAATGCATTACTCTGACTGCTCTTTACCTGGGTCATTTATCAGGGCATGCTTGCAGGAAGCAAACATGAAGGATGATGAAAATGCTTCCCCTTGACAAAATATAGTCTTGCTTCTGTTTGCTCTAGTAGCAGTGAATTCCCTAAGCTCAAGTTTCTCTTCAGTAACACAACCCAGTGGATGTACTGTTGTCATGAACTGAATGTGTCTTCTCGAAGTTCCTATGTTGAAGTCCTAATCTCCAGTGTGTTGGTATTTGGAGGTGGAACCTTTGGGAGGTAATTAATTAGGTTACATGAGGTCATGAGAATAGAACCCCGTGATAGAATTGATGCCTTTTAAGAAGGGGAAGAGACACCAGAAATTTTTCACTCTGCACCGAGGAAAGGCATATGAACACACACTGAGAGGGGGGCTATCTACAAGCCAGGAAGAGAGCCCTCGCCAAGAGGCAAGTCTGCAGGCACCTTGATTGTGCACTTCTCAGCCTGCAGAACTGTGAGAAAATAAATGTCTTGTTTAAGCCACCCAGTCTATGGCATTTTGTTATAGCAGCTCAAACTGATGAAGGTAACAATCCTCTATCATAGGCCCTGCTTTACTCCCATGGGCACAAGGGAAAAAGAGCACATATGTACTGGAATCTCTGGCTACATCTTTTGCTGCCTGCAATGAAGTACATTGTCTCTGATCCAGGAGTCTCATGTTTTCTGCCAACACGTGTAAAACACTAGTAGGTAGATTATTAGCTAGTAAGAAACATGAAGTCCCAAGCCCTGCACAGTTCTTAAGAGTTATTTCCTCTTTATTCTTGTGTTCTTCCTTTGCTTGGAATAAAACAGTATACCCAGAGCTTATTTCTGAAATTTATTTGACAATACATAAGTAATTTTTGATATCTGTTTCTGAGCCATATTCTATACAATAATCTTTAAAAATATGAATATTATAGATTACCTGTAGGATACTTAATTACTTCTATAATCTTTATTTTATATAAATTTTCCCCCCAATGAAAGTAATGTGAATGCAACCCAGTTCTATCTTTATGAGAATGACAATAAGTAAATAAAAAGTAGACTACTAATTTAAAACAAAGTTAAACCTATTGATAAGGCAGCAGCCTGAAATAAGCTTGTTATTGTCAACCATCCTTACCCGACTGAAGACAAATCAAAACCAGAAACTATAATAAAAGGTAAAATTGCCCATGGACTGGGTACATATGAGAGCTGCAGTTTTAGAAGCCAGAGGACACATTCATTTTATACAGGCCCAGTTAACTGCCTGACACATTTTATCTTATTTATTAATTCTCATATTTATTCTGCTTCAAAAGAACATGGTACTTTCTATGATAGTTGTCTGAATTATTTGCCACATTTAAAAAGTATTAATTTTTTTCTCCCTTAGATAACAACTGTTATTGGATGCTTCCATGTATCAGGCTGTTTTCGAAGCATTTTACAAATATTTTCTCATTAAATCTTTACAATTGCTATGAAAGTAGGATCTATTATTACCTCTACTTTTTAAATGAGGAGATTGAGGTTCAAAGAGAATATTAATTTGACCAAGGAGACAGAACCTGATGACAAAAGAGCTGGGACTTGAACACGGGCAAGCTTCAGGATCAGAGCACCTAACCACACAACTTAGTTTCTCTCTTCCTTATATTGTGGGAGAAAAAAACCCCAAGAAACAGAAACATAAAGCTAACAAAAAAAGGGTTTTTCTAGTTGAAATGCTGATCACAAGTAAGCCTAATATGCACTTTTATTTTCTTCTGCACTAAAACTAACCAAAGCATGAGATAATCTCCTTCTAGCTTATTTGCTGTATGAAAAATTTTCAACGTTTCTTAAATGGGAAATGAAGGTGAAAAATTAAAGTAGATCTTGAATTACTTTGATGGATTTATAGCCTCTAAAGATACCACAAGGCAACAAGCCATCCCAAAGATCATAGAACAGAAGGCTCACAGATCAAATTATGATGCTCAGATCACATCAATTTCAAACACAGTTGGAAAGAAGAGATGGGGTAGGTTAAGGTACTTAGGACAGGGTGTGAGTAGAAAGGCAACACTACCTGAGCCTGGGCTACACGATGCTGATGCATCCTGCTTCACTGTACCGCATCAACCTTCCACACTGACAGTGTGCTTATGACTGTAAGCAAAGTAAGGGCAACCAATGGCACACACTTGCCTTAATGGTAAGATACAGACACAAGTACACCCAACCACAGCTTGTTTCATCAAATGGGTGGCTGACTTAGGATAACACAGCTATCAGCCCAGCTGTGGCATCATCATGACTTGATATTTCCAGTCATGTCCTTCATTACACTGTAAGTCTTTTCACCAAATCTTCAGTGTATTTTACAGGTTACTATTACTATACTAACTTACTATATAAATTTAATAAGTCATATAAATATGACCCAAGTTTCACAAGCTCCTTGCTTAGACATTTTATACAGTTAACATACCTGATGCATTTTGACTGTCTCTTGTAAACTACTAGATTAATTTCTATATACGTTTAACTTTTCTTTTGAGTCTTATCCCACCTGTTTGTTGCCTTTTCTCTATGGAAGAATTGAATATTCCAAAATAGTACAGAAAATGCATATTACAACCCTGTCTAACATGCCTCACATTTTTAACAAGAATAATCCCATGATAATATCCATTATTTTTGGAAACATTTATATGTTAATTATATATTTTTACATGTTTTAAAGTACACCTGCTGTCTCAAACTCTGTGAAATATCTTTCTTCAGGGATTTCCAGATGATTTCTAGCTATCCACACAATTAAGTCTTTGTCTTTGAAAGCACTACAAATTGAATATCATTAATGAAATAGAGCTGATACATTTCTTTCTATAGGTTTCTTAGGGGACTATGTATAGAAATAAATTGCAAGCACAGTAGCTCTTCTAATCAATTATGTTTTTCTGGCATTATAGATTTTCATAGCTATAATTTATTCTGTGTGTTATAAAATGTTCATTTTCATTGACCCAATTTGCAGTGATATTAACTTACTTTATAGTGAGTTCATTTTGAAATGAATTGAAAATAAAAGGGCAAATTTAAACTTGAATTCATATACTTTGAGATATAGTAAATTAAAATTTTTATTTTTCACAGCTTTATTGAGATATAATTGGCATATATAACCTTAAAGTGTACATGATGATTTGCTACATGTATATATTGCAAAATGACTACCAAAATAAAGTTAGTTAATATATCCATCAACTCACATAATTAATCCTGTGTGTGTCTGTGCATGTGTGTGTATATGTGTGTATGTGGTGAGAATTTTAAGAGCTACTCATTTAGCAACTTTCAAGTATATAATACAGTATAGTTAATTATAGTCACCATCCTGTATACTGGAGCCCTAGATCTTAAAACTGGAAGTTTGTACACTTTAACTAATATCTTTCCATTTACCCACCCTACACCCAGTCCCTGGAAACTACCATTGTACTCTTTGTTTCTATGTGTTCAACTTTTAAAAAATATTTCACATATAATTAAGATCTTAGAGTATTTGTCTTTCTCTGTCTGACTTATTACAGTTTGCATAATGACTCAAGGCCCATCCATGTTGTCCCAAATGGTAGGCTTTCCTTCTTATGGCTGAATAATATTCCATTGTATATGTGTGTGTGTATATATGACACATTTTCTTCATCCCTACATTCATCAGTAAACACTTAGGTTATTTGCATGTCTTGGCTATTGAAAACAATGTAGCAATGAGCATGGAGGTGCGTGTCTTTTTGAGCTTTTATTTCCTTTGGATAAATACCTAGAAGTGGGCGTTTTTGATCATTTGGTAGTTCTATTTTTAATATTTTGAAGAATCTCCAGCTTCCCTGGTGGCGCAGTGGTTGAGAGTCCGCCTGCCGGTGCAGGGGACACGGGTTCATGCCCCGGTCCGGGAAGATCCCACATGTCGCGGAGCGGCTGGGCCGGTGAGCCATGGCCGCTGAGCCTGCGCGTCCGGAGCCTGTGTTCCGCAACGGGAGAGGCCACAGCAGTGAGTGGCCTGCGTACCGTACCACAGAAAAAAAAAAAAAAAAAGAAAGAATTAAGCTGAAAGACGAGACCCATAATTTTAGATGGATTGTTCTGAATTTCTGCTATTAGTGGTTTCTACACAGCAAGCTAATGTGTGCCTATGCAAATAATGACACCAACCACTGTCCCAAGGAAAACAATCCATAGACGTTTGTCATTCATTCTCAGTTAAATACCCTCGGAATCTTAAATAAATAAATAAATAAACAATAAGCAAACATCCTTGAAGTGATCCTAGGACGTGTTACAGTGAGGTCAAGTAGAGGCTTTATACCATCTGCGGCCAAGGAGTATGTCATGACTAAACATCACTGATGGTTTACATTGTCATTGTATCCTGTTAAATGTAATTTGGGGATACCAAAAATATAGTTCTACCATTTATGATAGTTGTTCCTCTTAAAACAGGGACCTAAAGTATTTTTAACTGGCCCGTTTCCCCTTAGTTCCTTAGACACTCTTATTTGCAAAAAGCATATATACATTTGGATTAACACTCATTTTGAAGGTAACTTATAAAAAGAACCCCTAAGTTACCTTTTGGCGGTGTCTGAATATTTGATCCGTTGAATCTGAATATTTGTCCACACTCATCTGCCGGTTCATCAATTGCTGGCACTTTTATTTGGCATCATCATTATTTCTCCTATGACTTGCATTGTCAGAAGTGCAGCAAGCTGTTGGAGGCTTCTTTCCGGCAACAGTCAATAATGGCTAGGCCAATTAAATCTAGGTGGGCAGCAAGTGCATTTTGCTTAGTTTAGTTGTGCTTGTTTTGTTTTTCTCTTATTCAGCAGTTTATGAGAAATGACATTTTCAGAGGAGGTGACAGTTATTTTTATGACATAACTTGCCTTTCAGGAGCCTCCCAGGACCATCTGCCATCAGATTATGCCATTTAATGTGGCACTGGATACAAGAGTAACTTATGTCCACAAATAATTCTCTATTTGAGCTTCAGATTTCCAGTATCTTCCATCTAAGAGAATATAATTTCTATGATTCTTGTATTAGATAAGGTATTAGAGAACTATTTCCTGTTAATACCATCTGCTTGCACTTAGTATCAACATACGTCAATATATACACCTCATTTGATTCTATGTTTAAAAGTTTCAATTCTGTAATACAAAATTATTGGTGCTAAATAGCCAAGCTAGTTTATGGCTAGGTTCCTCTCCTGTGTATCCGTGATATTGGTTTCTAGGATGCCATAACAATGTTTTGCAGTGATGAACCAACCATGTTTCCTGGGCTACTGCATATACTCTTTCACTCAACAAGTACCATGGAGCCCTATGATGCAGTCACTATTCTAGGTATTGGCAGCATAGCAATTAACAAGATAGATACAGTTTCTACATTCATGGAGCTAATATTCAGCTCCGCTAAGATTTTACATCGACTGTTTCTATTCCTCTGGATGTGAAAACTTTATTTATTGCACCTAATCATTTTTATTGATGTTATACATTTAGAAAGCCCCAGAAAAACATCACCTGATTGAATAGTACTGATGATAATTTAAGTTTGGAAATCTAAAATACTTGCAATTCTGGATTTGCTATTGATCTAAATAATCCTTTTATCTTTAGTTTTCTGATTTGCAATTTGTGATTCCCTGAAATCAAAATAGTAATGGTAAAAATAGTCCTTGATATTTTGAAACTGAAAAAAGAGAATTCAGTACTCATAGAGAATTATCTGGACTCTATTATACAGGTTATGAGTTTAGAATCAATAACTATCAATTTGGAATCAGTGTGTAACAGTATAGTTTTTTTTTCATATGAAAGGTATATTGTGCTCTTTCATATCAAGATGAGATGATTTATTTTGATTGCTTTCTCAGTGTATAACTAATGCCATCTTTGGAACTAAATACACATGCACACAAATATAGATGCAAACACCTTAGACCTTAATGGCATGATCCCTATGCCATTTTACACATACAAGAAAGCAAAGAAAGCACACAGCATGCAGACACACAATGATAGTGACACTTTAATTTAGATACTGGTTCTGGTGCTTCTTAAGTCAATATGAATGTGAAATCAATTAGTTGTGGCTTTGTCACTATTTCAATGTTAATTTCATCAACTATTTTCCACACAAATGACTGTACCTACTTTTAAAGTTATCAAAAGTTTCTTTTGGCTTTGTAAATTAAGAATATGGTACATTCTTGTCTATAAATTTACACAGAGAAATTTGTAAAAAACAAAAAAGAAAGGAAAGAAAGTCTAGCCTTGTCAGACCCCTATTTTTGTCTTTTAGGGGATCTCCATTGTTAAGACTCAGAGGCTTGGCATGGGTGATATTTTTTGATATGCCCTGTCTAACTTTCCAGTCTGCTTCCCTCTCCATTTCCTGCAAAATGACACTCTGGAGATGCCTCAGATATACCAAACTCTTTCAGGACTCTGTCCTTGCACATTTGTGTTCTTTGCCTAGACTCTCTTTCTCAGGCCTTAATTTCATTTTAGCTGCTATTCTCTGCATGACTTCCTAAAGCCATGTGACTCTGAAGTTATGTTTTCTCTGCACACGCATGGAAGGCACACACATTTAGCCAGGCTGATGTCTACTCAAATGAAGTTTTAACTAAACAAGACCTCATGAAATCTGTAAACAGAAATACCTGATTTTTCAGAAAACAGTATGCTTGCTTCTCCCAAATTTTGGAGGCCAAAACATTGGAAAACATCAGAGTATTATTGAAAATTAGTAGTTCTCAGTCATAGGTTTATAGATAGGTTGGGCTAGCCTGTTGTTGACTCCAGCCTGAAGATTCATTCCTCAGTTCTGCCAAGCCAGAGAAAGATCCTATAGAATGTCTGCCTGGTAATGATTCTCATTAGATCCGTCTTTGCTTTCCTTTTTATGTTTCATCATAGGAAGGAGATATCACATCCATTTTAAGCAGAACCTCTGAAATGTATCTTGTCCGTCACAGGTAAACATTCTAACTGTCTCTTAAGACATGATCTCAGATGTGCTGATCACTCAACACATACCGCTTACCTTTTACCATATAGTCCCTGTCTTAGCTGTTGTACATTCTACATACTCCATATGGACTCTCTATTAGATCAGATTCTAACAATTTATTCCACTCTCTTTCCCCAAAGTTGAAACTCTCAAGCTCAGATCATGTCACATTAATCTTACACCCCCTAGGATCTAATGCTGTGTCTGATTCACTACTGAATTCTGACCGAATTCTCTAAACACATTTTTTGAATGAATATCCTACAGTCCTTTTTAATGAATGAATAATTGAATTCGAGAATATGAATATGGATGATTGATTTCTTTTCATATTATGTATTTAGAAATTCATTTTTTCTAATAGAATATAATTAATGAGGAATATGAAACAGAAACAAAATCTTATATGTATTTTAGCAATATAAGAGCATTACTGAGTAGATACAACACTTTTGAAAATTTTGACACTATTTACTCTATTCCTTTTTCAGTAGACAGTGCCCTAATTTTGGAAATATTTCAGAAGGCTTATGCTAATTTTCAGGTATAATTTCCCATGTTATTTTTAACTATATGCAAGGCTGGGTATAACGTGTTGAATCTTGAACATTGCAAATATTCAGAGTAGAGTAAGTAAGATATGTAGATGGATTAGTTTAGGAATCACATTATTTTAAAAGTGTACATTGTACCTCAGATGATATTTTAGCAATACCATCTTAACAGTGTCACAATTGTTGATGCAAAGTTAAATCAAACATAAAATGGAGTTGGATCTATTACAATATTTTCAGATTGTTGGCTTCAATTGATTAAGCCTATAAAATCAATTTAATGACTTTACACTAATGCACTTTTAATAGACTAGAAATGACAAGAAGTAAACTTAAAATAACAGTGCATTGCATATTACATTATGAAGTTTTGTTCTGAGTGTGTGTGTGTGCGCTATACATCTCAATTTTACTGTGGTTTCTGAGCAACCGAGTCTGAAGACTCTTGATTCAGAGGGGCTCTAAAATCCTTTCAAAACAGGAGTCCAGAATTTATGAAGGATATGTTGTTATTAAGTATTTGCAAGAATCTTCCAAAACACATACTTTCCCACAGCATGCCTTTGATTTCCTATCAGGAAGATGAGATTTGTTGATGTGAAGTTATTGACTACCAACAAATATTACAGGTATTTAGTTTGATGTGATAGTGCTAATAGGTTATATTGACCTATCAATAACTTACCTAAGTCCCGTTTTGATCAAATATGTATGTATTGCTAAAATTTAGGAGGCACATACTAAAAAGAAGATTGAGTGTTGTGGTTCATTAACTGGAAAAAACAGAAACATATGCAACCAAGAGTTTTGATGTTTTATCACCATTAATTGAATACTATTAATTAATTTTGGAAAAATTGAATATTTTTAAATGAGAAAGGAAACTGAAGTGTATTTCACTACTCTCATTTTACAAATCATTTTGTATATTTTGTTTTTCAGTACTTCCACATATACAACCCTTAACACAGAGGAGGTTCTGTAAATCTGATTGAAGGAATCAGGTTGCTCTAGAAAGACAATGCTAGTAGCAGAAAAAGAAATAGACTTGGATAAAAAGCACTGCTAAATAGGCAGAAGAGAATCAGACTAGAGCAATAGAAGATATACTGTAACAGCTTACTACTCACGTCAGTCTCTGACCGGAATTCAGGACAATTATTAAAAAATGAAACTTGAGCTATACTCGTCTCACCTCTTGTATTAACATTACATTGACTCCCACCTTGTTTCAACTATCCAATTCTTTACTGGTTAATTAGTTTCCTTAACCCCTCCTTGTTGGCATGTAATATATTTACATAAGTATGGATTTATTATTATCATCTTGCCCAGGTCTAAAAGAGGGTTTAAGGTAGAGCGATGTTGAATTCATGAATGGATCCCACAATTTATACCAGTTTAAAAACAAACTACAATAACTAGCCCTACTTGAGAAGAATATTAGGTATCAATCTCCAAAGAAGTTTCTTGTGGATGTGTAGGCACTTGATGAATTACAAAAGAACTCAGGCATGGTGTTTTTTTCAGCCTATGAAAATCTGATAATAAAATTTATTCCTTGATCCATGTGAAAAAGGAAAGTACTTGATTCATGTACAAGGACTATATAGCAACATGCACTTTTAGCCTATTTGACTTGTTAATGTGTCAATACCATGACAATGGAATTAACAGCAATTTTAAATGTCACTGCAGATAAATGTTTATATTCATTTTATAATGTCAAGAAATACCTTTTAAATCTACTTATATTTCAAGTGAGATTTATATTTGCCTTTCACCTTAGCATCTCTTAAAATTTTTATAGTATATTATCTTTAAGCAGCTTGACACTGCAGCAGAATAAGAACATTTCATTGTGTGAATGTATTTATTATATACACAGGAATTTTTCAAATATATGTCAGTTTTACCTGCGAGTAATTGATATGTTTTCCTGTAAGACTATCATTTTCTCTATTCTATTAATCCTTTTTCATGGAGCATGAATAAAACTCATCTTTACTCAAAAAAACAAATTAGTAAAGTTATTTTTATGTACATAAAAGACAAGCTTTGAATTTCATTGCTTTTGGCAAAACATTCATTTATTTTAAGCTTATTAAGTTACAGAACATTGGATTCAAATGACTACATTTTAAAGTTAGTTTAATCTTGATGAAATTGGCAGTATCAGTCTCCATTATAACCAGGGAACCACTCATAGAGAACACAGGGAAGAAACTCTATTATTCCATCTTTTCTGAAGTACAAATTCACCCTACCCATACATAAAAACATTAATTGCTCTAGACATAAATTATTTATTTAGCAACTTTCCCTCTTAGAACATGAAACAATTTCTCTGTAGTACAAAAGGAATGTTATTATTAATATTTTTCTATATTATGTGATAAATTTTTAAGAGAAAAAGATTATTTTACTGTATTAAGTCATATATACTAATTAAGAACTAATTCTTTAAGGCTGTGAGCAGGAAGATATGGGATTACAAAAAGGTATCTGATGCAAGAAAATCTAGTCTTTATATTACATAGAAATATCTTCATTGTCATGTCCCCTTTAGTTCAACTATTTAACGTTGAGTCTTTTATTTGTATACATGATTTTCTACTAGAATGTTTCGATGTCTTGGTGTAGCACACATATAAACAAGTAACCCTCTTCATTTATCTAGGAATTTATTAGCAATGGACTAAAGGTAGATTTTGTATCAGCAGAAAGTATTTAATTTTCTTTGTCTATTTTTTTTTTTGCTACACTGTTTAGGTTTATTTCCTGTTTAAATCATTATCATTGTGTTAGAATTCAAAAATTATTATTTTAATTCAAAATTAAGTATTATTTATGGAATAATATAGTATTTTACATTCCTATAAGTGTATAGTCACCTTCCTTAGTGACATATTTTGGAGATTATGTTGCCCCTCTGTTCTTTGGCATTACATTCTTAGAAACAAACAAAGGAAAAAAATCTGTTTATATTTTAAAGTCATAAAAAATTAGAAGAAAAAGATCCAAGCGAGTTTGTGTCAAAAATAAATATATATGTATATATATCAATATATGTACATATATATTCAGTATATAATAATATTCACACACATATACATATATATTTTTAAATGAATACCTGTATTAAATATCAGTTTATTTTACTTTGGGCATTTGTGTTCAGGATCAAAAAGAATATAATGAAAGATCTACAGTGTGTCGTGTCACTTTTACCAACCAGTTATGTTTAAGGATAATAGCCACATTTCTTTGAATTGAAACAGTGGAAAGAAGCTGAATAAAGATAGGCTAAGGAGAGGTAAGCTTTTGGGTATACACAGGGGTGTAATAGTGGGAAGTTTTGTTTCAGTTTCAATTTAAGAATTCACAAATCAAATAATACCTCACTTTACAATGCAGAGGAGATGGGAAGGCAAGCTGGATTCCCACAACAGAATGGAATAATCAGTGTAAGCAATTAACAAGTGTTTCTGGCAGTTTGAAATGTTACTTCATTTACTGGAAGTGGAAAGTCATGGACCTATTTCTTCTTCTTTCTCTGGCCTACAGTTATTTATGTCTATAAAATAGTATATAATAGTACATTAAAGATGGGGAATGATGATTTAAGCACCATAAACAGATATCATCAGATATTTGGGTTATGAGATTAAAAGCTGTTTGGTCTATTGTAGATCACATGCTTCTACACATAATAGTTCATCTAGAATCTTTGAAAATATAGTGGTATTTAGGCGAAACCTAACTAAAAGGCAGTATTAATGATGACCATAATGATAAAAATAGTTCACAAAAATTATCACTTATATAAATAAGTGATTCCCAAATAAATATGCTATCTGATGTTGTCTTTGACCAATTTTTTTACCACTTACAAAAATTGTATTTATAGATATTTGTGATACTTTATTACCATAGAAAGTGTCTTTCTTATTTTTCTTCTCTGGACTCCCACTCTTGATAGTTAATTTGCATTTATGGGAGTGGGGTGGCAGGCTGAGTCTGTCTTCTTCTAATGACCCTGTGTAAGGGTACACCATGAAGCGTGGCTATACCCAAGTGTTCTATCAACATTCTCCCAGCTGGAATATCCATGTGGTTAGCCTGTTTGTAAGAGTGGTTCTGGGGCTTCCCTGGTGGTACAGTGGTTGAGAATCTGCCTGCTGATGCAAGGGACAGGGGTTCAAGCCCTGGTCTGGGAGGATCCCACATGCCACGGAGCAACTAGGCCCGTGAGCCACAACTACTGAGCCTGCGCGTCTGGAGCTTGTGCTCCACAACAAAAGAGGCCACAACAGTGAGAGGCCTGCACACCGCGATGAAGAGTGGCCCCCGCTTGCCACAACTAGAGAAAGCCCTCACACAGAAACGAAGACCCAACACAGCAAAAATAAACTAATAAACTCCTACCCCCAACGTCTTCTTCAAAAAAAAAAAAAAAAAAAAGAGTGGTTCTGACTTGTTAGTCTTTGCAACAATATCAGATGTAGGTTCTTCCTGAGCCATGCTTGAGCTTGCTAGTTCACACAGGGTAACTAACGGTTTTCAGGCTTGAAGGTAGGGAACCAGTAAAAGTCACATTCCTTTATTAAACTAATTCTGCCAGAATGTCCCTAATGGACATGAGTTTTGGAAGTATTCACTCATTAACTCCTTCACTCATGTAGCATGCATTTACTAACTGCTTTTTGTATATCACATACATACTGTTCTTAGCCTTGGGGATACAAAGGAGAGCAGTTGAAAGAAACAGGCACTGATATGTCAACAGATGATAACATTCAGCCACTATGAATGTCAATATAATAGGCAAAAATGGCATTTTTATTTGAACTGCCAATATACTCTTAGTTGCATACAACAGAATCCATTTCAGTTGGCTTAAGCAAAAAAATGACTTTCTTAAAGGGCCTTAGCTTGTTTGGAGGATCCCCGGGAGAGCCAGAGACAACCTGCAGAGGCTCTTCAGCAGGACTAATGGGGGCCCTCCCTCTGGACTGCCTCCTACAGGATCCAACTGCTTCCAGCCCCACACCTGTCCTTCTCAGTAAGGAATTGGTACATAGATGCTCTACAGGGACTTTTACTCTTGCTTCTCCTGAATGATGGAGGCTGCTCTGACATACTGATACCCTTCCTAGTATATTTATTTCATGAAAATTATCTTTATTCATAGGGTTCTTCTCTGGCTTAAAATCTCAAGCCAGTGGGTCTGCTTAGGAGTCACTAGGTAATCTGCTTATTCCCAGTAACCAGAGAAGACTTAAGTCACTGCGTATAAAACATATTGACAGTTCTTCCACCACTCCATTAACTTATGACATAAATCAGTGATCATTTATTAAATGTCCTCTATGTTCCAGGTAATCTGCTAGCTACTAGCTTTACTACCAAGTGTACCCTCCACATTACCAAGATACTCATATATCATAAGATGTTGTATTCAATTTGCTGTTGAAGTCCATTCAGTCATGATTTTACTTATTACTTGTTAAGGCCTCCAACAGGGAATTTATTTTCAAGATGTTCTCCTCTTTTTCAAACCTTCTCTATTCACAGATGCTCAGACTCCCACCTTAGATTGATCTGAATTTTTTCTTCTAAGGTCCTATAATCTAGTATGTATCTGTCTTTAATAGTTCAATAATTCAATAAGACTGTTCTCTTCAAAGGTTTCAATCTGCTGATTTAACCTTATTTATTGACCGTTTCTTATGTGTCAGGCACTATTCTAGGTACTGAGAATATGAAAGTGCAAAAAAAAAAAAAAGGGAAAGAAAAAAATCTTCCATGAATTTTTTACATCTTTTCTTATGTTTTTGCTCAACTTTCACATGACTCCTCTTTTCTAAATTGTCTTTTTATTTATTCTGTTGTAATAGCAGAGTACTGTCTTGGGACCTCCAGGTTGGTCTTTCTAAAGTTCAGAATCTTCAGGATTCTATTTTTAGTTATTTCGCTTTTTCCTCCACACTTCTCCCTTGCGTACTTCATCTCAGATAGACTTGCCAAACAAATTTTAGAGGATCAATCATAAATATATATTTATTTCTAGCCTTTCTATATTTATAAATAGTGGTTAGATGTATCTAATTTCATGTTCCATCCAAAACCTAACATATCGAAGCTTGAAGTTATTAGCTCTGCTCCTCAAATAGCTCCTTTATTCTTTAAACTTAGAATTATGTTCCAACCTTCTTTTCCATTCCTACACCATCTACTCTTCATCCTCTCAGACCATCTAACTTATCATTAAATCCTGATGATGCTTTCTTTACAATGTCTTATATTTGCTACTCCCTTATATATCTACAGGGTTTGTGGTCAAGAAGGGGGAAAATTGGAAGAAAATATTAGATAGAAAATAATGTTTGAGCTGGTTTTTGAAATACAAATAAGAATTCAGTAGTTAGATATATTGCTTGGGTAGGCTAGAATGAATGAACATGTAGACCTGGATATATAATGTTTCAGCCACTATGGAACTATATTTCTCAATCATGCTATAGTTGTGCGCTATCCAAGTGGATAGGTGACACTTCTCCCTGGGTAATTCAGAGACTCAGGCCCATCCCTCAGGTCTATACTATCTGAATCTGAGTGACAGAAGAGGACAAACCATTTCCTCAAAAAGTCTTGACACAGAAATGGCCCTTATTATCTGTGCTCTCATTTCCTTGACTAGATTTGGGAATGTGTCTACATATAATTGCGAGAAAATCTGGGCAATACAGTCTCAAAAAAACGATTTACAATTGTAAATACCAGCTTAGCAGCCTACCCTACGATGGAAATGGAAAGAGGCATTCCAAGGTAGAAAAAAAATGTGTTCAAATGAAAGCAGAAATTATAGAACAGGAGGGAAATAAGAGCATGGTCAGTGTTAGAATGTTAATGGGTGGTTGCTGATTGAGAAAGTTTTGGGAACTGAGAAGGTACCACAGGAGATGTTACTGTACTGAGAGAAGATGGACTAGTGAACCAGGACTTTAATCATTATGCTGAGGAGTGTGAAATTCATCTCTAAATGTTAGAAGCACACTATAGATATTTCAGGGAAGAAGAAGCATCATTAATTTGTGCAGTAGAAAAAACATTTTGTGGTATCTATAGGATGACCTGGTTTAAGAATAACACACTAGTTCAAGACGTAATTATTCCCTTACTAGCCTGGGAATTTTTTGAAGGCAATTTTTTCTTCATTTTATCTTTGTTTCTAACATGGAACTTAGCATAATAACAGTTATGAGCTGAATTGTATACCCCCCCAAAACTGATATGTTGAAGCCTTAGGCCCCAATACCTCAGAATCTAACTGTATTTGGAGATTAGGCTTTAAAGGAGGTAATTAAGTTAAGATAGGGTTTTTAGTATGGGCCATCATCCAATATGGTTGGTGTCCTCATAAGAAGAGGAGACAAGGACACAGACAACAGCGAGGAAAGACCATGTGAAGAGAAAGGGAGGAGGGAGCCGTCTGCAACTCTAGGAGCGAGGCCTCAGAAGGAAACCTGCAAACACTTTGACCTCTGGCTTCCAGCCTCCAGAACTGTGAGAAGATACATTTCTGTTAAGCTACCCAGTCAGTGATATTTGTTACGACAGCCCTAGCAAACTAATACTGTGGCATTCACTTATAGGAGTTCAACAAATATTAATTAAATTTAACCTAAATCCATTCTGTACTAACTAGCTTTTCCTCTGCTCCACCCCAAGTCCATCATCAACTACCCTAACTCTCCTATCTGATTATCAAATTATCCATCATCAACTACCCTAACTCTCCTATCTGATTATCAAATTATCCATCATCAACTACCCTAACTCTCCTATCTGATTATCAAATTATCCATCATCAACTACCCTAACTCTCCTATCTGATTATCAAATTATCTCCTGGTCTCCGTGTCAAATTAGTATTAGGTTCTGAATGAGATCAAACACTGAGAAATAATTTGTAGTTTAGGAAAATTAAGTGTTAGTAATTAAGGGGTTCACACCTTAATTAATTACCTGTATAACCATCCATCTGATTCTTTTTCAACATGGTTCTGTAAACACCCTAACACTCATGCATGCACAATGAAATGAGAACGTATTCCCCAAAACTCTGTGGTGTCACAGAAAGATTTTTGAGCCACTGCACCTAGTTTATAGTTAGCCTCTATCACTTAATGGTTACAAGTTTGAGAGCAATTTAGTTAGCCTTTGGAAGCATCTATTTTCTTTTTCAAAATATGGGAAAAATTTCATTACTTCACAGGGTTGGTAATAGGATTAAATAAAACAGGTCATTGGAAGTTTCTAGCACAGTGCCTGTTGTGTGGGAAACTGTCCTGTAGGCACCCTTTTCTCACAAAATTGTACCAAACTGGTTTTAAACATTATTCAATAAGAATTGTTAGAAAGTAGATTTCACTATAAAATAAAAGTGAAGAAGTACCTTGCATACATAGAAAGCCTTAAAACAGGTTTAATTCATCACTATGAACATACCAGGAGCAATATATATATAAATAAATTTATTGAGATTGAAAAAACAGTTTTACAACATTTAGTATTTCTCCATATATTATTTATAAATATAGACTTACTATATTTCTTTTAGTTGAAAGCACTGAGTTATTATAAAATAGAAAAATTTTAAATGTACATTAAAATAGAAACCAAGAGAGAAAAAAATAATTACTCAACATGACTGCCTTAGTAGAGTTTAATCCCTAGAGGGTCTCCATTTATATTTTGGGTGTTGATTCTATTTGTTAATTTTATATTCACTTCTGGCTCTCCATCTGTTTTGCTTTGGTTTTTAATACCCTGAATGATAAAAAATCAAAGATTCTCCATTCCAGTTATATTAAGAATTAACTAGTGTCTTGCTTCTTCATAGATATGTGATATGAATTAAATAGGGTGATAGAGTGATATATTTACACCTGAGAAGCTCGAAGTATATCAGTGGTAATCAACTACACAAGGTCATAGAATGGGTAAAGGTGAAACTTGCCAAGACACATGAGTAATGTTTCCTCAGCCTCAGAGTCTTAGCGTGATGCACTCTTGTTTAGAAACCAGTGTTTGGAGATGGCAGCTGTGGGTTAGAATCTAGAATCAAAGACCCCAGAGTTGTATGACCACAGCTTATCCACTTAAGTCATGTGAATGTCAGTTTGTTTACCCATCTGGAAATGGCAATGTTGCACACCTCACGCTACAAAAACTGTATATGAGTCAATGTGTATAATGTGTTTAATGTTACAGCTGCCACAGAAGAAGTGCCTAATACACTATCTTCTACAACATGCCAGGGATTAAGTACTATTTTTCTTCATAAAGCACAAGTAATATTTGTTCAATTTTCAGCAAAATTATGTTTTTAAAACACCTGATCTTTTGATTTTACAACTGATTTGTTGCATAGATTCTGTGCAGCCTTTGTTTACTAAAGCAAACAAGCAAAAGTGTTTTAAAAAAGTCTTGTATTCTCTACGTCTGCAACTTTATTCCTGTCCTGGCTCATTTGCAGATGCAGAGAATGGACTTGTGGACACAGGGAGGGGGAGGGGTGGGCTAGGACGAGGTGAGAGAGTGGCATGGACATATATACACTACCAAATGTAAGGTAGATGGCTGGTGGAGGGCAGCCTCGTGGCGCAGGGAGATCAGCTCGGTGCTTTGTGATCACCTGGAGGGATGGGATAGGGAGGTTGAGAGGGAGACGTGGGAGGGAGGAGATATGGGGATATATATATATATATATATGTGTGTGTGTGTGTGTGTGTGTGTGTGTGTTTGTGTGTATAGCTGATTCACTTTGTTGTAGAGCAGAAACACACCATTGTGGCGCAATTGTGCTCCAATAAAGATGTTAAAAATAAATGAATAAAATAGTGAAGGTGGGGGGAAAAAAAGTCTTACAGCATTTTTGCCTCCCTAGTTTTTTTGGCCCCTCCACATAAGGATTCTAAATATTTGAAGTCATTGATTTTTCAATAAGATTGTGTGAGAAATAAATGATACAAATATTGAGTTTTTAATAAGAAACATTCATATCAAAAATATTTGTAAAATAGGGGTTCATTTGGAATGAGATCTATTACTAAATGACTGCTGAATCAATTGATACTAGTATTGGCATAAACATTTCACACATTAGCTTTTATTTAAAATTGTAGTAAAACATTTGTTATAAAATGACACTCATCTAGGGTTATCTAATGGTACCATTTCCTCTACTTTAATATTTGGATAAATATTACAGTTACTGCAAAAATACCCCATTATGTTAAAGTTTACTCGAAACGCAGTCCAAGTAGCTCAGTCTTTCTTCAGCATATCACTCTGGTAGAAAAACATAAAAGCTACATGTCCTTTTGTCTCCCACTTGTAGTTATGAAATTCATAAGACATTTCACAACCAGGGAAGAAAAAGGGCAAACAAAATACCAAAAGTCATTCAGCTTAGACCTGGCTGGCGATAACTATTAATCATTTATCTTAGAAATTTCTGTGGTTGAATTAAATAAGTATACCAAATTAATGATTCTGGAAATAAGTGCTTCTCTTACAACCTGTGAAAACAGAATACATAGTGGGTTCGTCCCTCTAAAATGAGGGAATGCTGTTATTCTTCCCTCTGTCTCTACTCATCTCTTTTCTTAAATAATAATTTAAAGGGTGTGATAATTTATTTGATCCACCTTCTCCTTAAGTTGTGACCCTCTGGGTAGGAGAGGTGCTGGGAAGCAAAAGCGTGGCTTTTCCGCCTTTCAGAGAGGCAGGCTTCCACAGGAACATTGAATCAAAACTGGGGTGGGTCAGAGACTGCAAAGGAGAATATCACAGTCCCCCTTGAGGAGAGAGATCGGATAAGAACACATTCAGAGAAAGGAAGCAGAGCTGTCAGCGAAGCAATGGAAGAGCATTTGTGTTATTTTACGCTCCCTCCAGAACATCAATATTTTATAAGCTTCTCCCTTGGGAAATGATAGAAGATTCTATCTCCACTAAGTAAAAACGTGTGTAGCTCCCTTTGAGGGATTGCTTGTTACCAGCTAGATGGTGGGAAAATTACTAATGCTTGCACTTTTGAAGGAAATTCTCTTATTACTTTCCTTGCTTTTTCCCCCCGACATCTGAGAAAAACAATCAAAAGTAAGGCAACAAATAAAGTATCAAATAATATATTTTATCTGTGGTCCATTATGCTTATAAAAGTTCTGCATCACAGAACATTGGGTAAAAAACAATTTGATAGTTTTCTAATTAGAAAAGTGGCAACTTTCAATGAATGAATATGCACCTCTAAAGAAATACTAAATATTGTGTTACTGCATACTGACGTTTTTATTCCTGAAAGAGTAGGATTGGTTAAATAGCGGCAATAGATTTGTGTCACGACCTTGTACAGCCAGTACTAAGCACTTCTGAAGAATTAACAAATATTATTCATATACTTCCTAAAAATAATGGGGCAGTGATAGTAAGTGTGAGAGGAACAACAGTAAAAGAAACAAGAGGAGGGAAATAGAAAAGAGCTAACTGGCAAAGGTTTAGATCTTGGGATTACTAATTAAAACCATATTGATGGGCTTCCCTGGTGGCGTAGTGGTTGAGAGTCCGCCTGCCGATGCAGGGGACACGGTTTCGTGCCCCGGTCCGGGAAGATCCCACATGCCGTGGAGCGGCTGGGCCCGTGAGCCATGGCCGCTGAGCCTGCGCGTCCGGAGCCTGTGCTCCGCAACGGGAGAGGCCACAACAGTGAGAGGCCTGCGTACCCGCCCCCCCAAAAAAATGAATAAATAAAACCATATTGAGTCATATTATCATTTGGCAATCTAATGATGAACAAGGCATTTTACTTTAGATAAACAGGGGAGGGAAGGAAGATAACTTCATATGTTTAAATTTACAAGAAATGTTGTGTGTTGGTTATTTTCTTAAAGTGGAGATAGCCAAAAACAAACATGTAAGGATTTTACAATGTTATAAAATATTAGACAAAATAAGCCTACTTTTCTTTTAATGGAAATTGTGTTATTTGACCATTTGTGGTGGAACATGGTCAAAATTTTATGATTTTAAAGTTAGATGGGGACTTCTTGAGAAATTTACAAACAAGGAAAAATATTAAGAATACTAGAACATCTGTTTAATATTCATAAAGGTATTTAAACTTATTTTTTATGAAAATCGTCCTTTGAAAATGTGTGTCTGTTGTTATGTAGATGTTCAAAGGTGAGGATTACATTACATAGAACAACACTGAACAATTTTTTGAAGTTTTGATTCTAGTACATTTTTCTTTAACTTACACGATTTGAGAAAATCAAAAGGAAATGGAAGAGAAAATGCATGGAACTGAGGAATAGTTTTGCCAAGTGATATGCTATGATTTTTTTTTTAAAGTTTCTTGCTGAATTATTGTATGAAAATTAAAGAGAAATTCAAAATCAAAAATCTCAGGCCCACTATAGCCATTTGTTTTAGTGATACTCTTTTCCATTTTTTTCCTCTATATTTTTCTGTCCACAAAATGAAATCAATGCCAGGAAAAAGATCAGCTGATAAATTCCTAGAACTGGTTGACCTGATCCCCATGATGAGTGAACATGTGTGCTAAAAGTACCCTTTTTCCTCAAGGTACGTTTCTTCTGTCACAATTAAAATGGAATTATTAGTTTTACTACAAAATGAAATAACACCATTCATTCAAGACTCTTTGTATTCTGCTTTAAACATTTCAGTTTCATCTCCATAAACTACTTTTCGATATAGTTTAGATGTTTTACAGTAAATAGAGGACTTGTCAACTGGGGGGGAAAAAAAACAACAACACAACATGAGAGCTGTGAGTTCAGTTTTATTTGGGGTTTCCTGAGGACTGTAGCCAGGGAGACAGCGTCTCAGAGAGCTCTGAGGAACTGGTACAAAGAGGTAGGGGGAGGTCAGCACCTTTGTGATTTTGGTGAAGGGAGAACGTGCAGTCAAGCCCACATCTCCATAGAAGGCTGCTGCTGGTCACGAGGAGCAGATGTCTCCGTTAATGATTTTAGTGCATTTCTAGGTATGAGAAGATGCAAGAAATTGGCTTCATCAAATTTTGTCCTAAAAATATCTAACTATCTGGAGGCCAGTTTTGCCAGTTTTTCCCAGAGTACAGAGTGCCTCTTTCCTAATCTTTGCCCTGGACTTCTTTCAGGGTGTGTTGAAGGTCAGTGACTGCAGGACTAGTGACTTCATTTTTGTAGAACCAGATGGCCAGCAACATTCTTTAGTTTGTAGACTATTTACTCTTCCTGACATATACCCTATAGTTTTCTAATTATCGCATCTTTATTCTTGCTTAAAATATCTTTCTCCATCATAACTCCATATTGAAGTTTATGAATCCTTCAAGCCTCATCATAATTTTATTCTCTGAATACTGTTCAAGTGAAATTAGTCAGAATTAATCTTTAGTTTCTCAATAATATCTTTGTACATTATTTATACTTATCACAGTATGCTTTGTATTATACTGTCAGCTTCGTATTCATAAGTTTGCTCAAACAGGCCAGAATGGTAATATGCATCAGAGTATAAGTATATAATAAATTTTATTGTTACGATGTTTTAATTTGATTTACTTGAAGTTGTTTCTAGGAATTTGCTACCACAGATTAATCGGGAACATCCTCTAAGCCTAGATGGCAACTCATATACTTTGGCTTCTTAGGCTCAATGCCAAGTCTAAGGTTCCTTAGTTGGTTCCATAGATTACTTTTAATAATTTAATTTTTAAAATCAATTCTTAAGCTCAGTTTCTCTTCTATTATCAGTTGCATTTGCAGTAGCAACGCAGAAGGACTATGTTCAAATTTTGTCCTGTTCTCAACATGTGCTTACCTAAGAAAAAGGCATAATTATTCTCACTTAGGCATAGAACTCAGTAGAAAGAATAAAGTGGAAATGCACCTGTGGAGAAAATAGGCAGAATTGGAATTTTAAGTGATGTCATTCTACTTCTAATGTGTAACCAATTTTACCAACTACTCATATCAGTTCTTTTCAAAAGACTTCACCAACCAAGTATTAGTCATCACAGAGTGGATACGTGTAGTACTCTGGTGAAGACAAAAAGTCATAGCATTCTTATTATATTTGGAAATTTTCTTGAACTCTAGGTTTAACATAATGTATCATATATGTTTTAATAAAACAATACATTCCTTTCCAGTTCCCAAATATTTCTTAAAGTAAAATAGATTTTGCAATATGATGTACTATGTTTATTCTATCTGCCCTGGATGTCTGCAGAGATTTTTTTCCTTGTAAAATGAGGAAATTGGATACTTTCTAAGATACTTTTTTCTCTGCTGTGTAATTATTCTAAATCCTTAGGTAACTCTGCTGAATTCAGTATAAATATAACAAGTTCAAGATCATTTTTAGTGAATGTACCAAAACATTTGTAATGACATTTAACTTCTTTTTCTGACTGAATATAAACTTGATATTACATGAAAATAATTAAAAGCCTACCAAGTGTTTTCATTGCTGTAGTTTTGCTATAATTTAATCTACCAATTAATAACTACTTTTTTCTGAGCTCTATTTTAAGCATTTCAAGCACTATTTCATTTAATTACTTTACCAATTTGTTGAGATAGAATTTATGGTAAGAATCTCCGTTGTCTGAATCAGGAAGAAGAGGTTTAAAAGAACTGAATAACTCAATGAGAACACAGACTTAGAATTTTCATAAGAACCCACACTCTTAGAAGCTCTGAAAAAATGTTTCCAGCTTATCATTCTATAGAATTGGGGAATCCACAACATTAAAAGTCATATTGGTATTTATTTTAGTTTTGTTTGAAAATGTTACAATAAAATTTCTATATATTGCTTTAAAACAGAAATAATGAAGATGCTATCAGGAGTTAGAGAGTAAATACAGACAACAGTTGGTAGATTTCCTGGGAATGTACTTAGGACACAGTTGATTGGCTAATTAATCCTTCAGAGTGACCTACAATTGGGATGGTTTTGAGTTTTATGGTTTTAAGTTACAATGAATCTTATTTATAAGTGTGAGTGTGTGTATGTGCGTGTGTGCGTGTGTATATGTGGATCATTAGTATATTGTGATACAGTTGATGAAAAGATTGAAAATGCAAGAAAACCCTTGTTTCTCTTTAAAACTTTTATTTTGTTAACAAAAATAATACTAACACATACTTATGAATGAATGGATGAATGAAATAAAGATGGAATGACAAAATATAGGAAGAAAACGAAAAGGATAAAACATCTAATGATTTTTCAGATGTTCTCAAGTTGTTCTTCACCAGATTCATAACACCTTTTCCTGAGAATGGTAACATGCCTAATAATTATAAAGCTCTTACTACTGCCAAGTGCAGTTCTAAATTATTACTGTGAATTATCTAATTTAATTCCCACAAACATTATGATTCCGGTCTATTAATTTTGTGTTATTAAATATGGGAGAAGTGAGGCACAAAGAGGCCATGTAAACTTGGCCAAGGTCACACAGAGAAGGAAGGAGCTGGAATTTGAACAAACATGGTCTGAATTCAGAGCAAACAAAACTCGTCACCACCGTGATGTATTGTCTAATATTTGATTAAAATTATTGGGTAGCACATGGGTAGGTTTTTCAAAAATCAATACAAAAAAGAGAACTATTACAATTATGATTGTATCCAATTTGGGTTTTCAGCTATTTGGCATAAAGTCTATCCACAGCAAGATGTGTTATTTGGAGGAGAATGCTTGTAAATAGCAGCCTAAAACCATCTGTTTTATCAAACTATTTAAAAGCAAATATAAAAATAAGCCAGTTATTTCTTTACAATGTAAAATACAAGAGTTCAAAATATTTGTACTTACAGCTAAATTTCAAGCTAAATATGAGGGACTGCATCAATTTTTCTTTTTATCAATGTACTATAATAATGTATCGTGTAACATGTAACAGCTAAGATGTAAGAATTAAATTGCAATAGCAAATATCAGTTTTATACACCATCTCCAGATTGCTACACACCAAAAACAACTATTTTAAATTCTTTTAACCATTTATTCTATATATTGATTTATCAGATCTATCCATTGACTTGTCAGTTTTACTTATCAACCTCTTGTGTTAAATGGAGATGTTAGCTACCTTAGCATATATATCTCTGGCTCCCATATACTCCTTATACATTTTTGGTTAAATCATTATTCAAAATTTTAATTTAGATGATTATAGAAATGTTTTCACTGTTGAGATTGTAGTATACTTTATCATTTTTGTTTAGAGATTTTTTAAAATTTCATTTTTTTTTCTGGAGTTAATATTTGCCTTATATTTTGTTTTTAATCTACTTTTTTTTTATCCTAAGGCTAAGTCTTTCATACTCTCCAGTTACTAAGGGACATGTCAAAAGAATTCTCTAGACAGTTGAATTTCTCAGATGATCTGCATTGTCTAGTTCTCGAGTCTGTGTGTCACGTGACACTCTTTCCCATGCTCTTTTACTTCCTCCTCCATCCAGGACCAGGATGGATTGATGAAACTGCCCACTACATGTTATATAGTCCTGGGGTCCTGATTTGCTGAGAATCCCTCAGCTTCTTCTTTTTTTTTTTTTGCTTTATGCGGGCCTCTCACTGTTGTGGCCTCTCCCATTGCGGAGCACAGGCTCCGGACACACAGGCTCAGCGGCCATGGCTCACGGGCCCAGCCGCTCCACAGCATGTGGGATCTTCCCGGACCAGGGCACGAACCCGTGTCCCCTTCATTGGCAGGCAGACTCTCAACCACTGCGACACCAGGGAAGCCCTCCCTCGGCTTCTTTCTTAATGCTTTTTCTCGTGTCTGGAACTTATGTATGATATACTTCCTTATTTCGATGGAGGAGAATTTATAATATTTTTTCTTAGTATATGAACAAAGAGATTATTTGAAACTCTGTAGCTAGCTCTGAAATATCTTTGTTCTTTCTTTCACATTTACATCAGAGCCGCTGATGGAAAAGCATATGACTTCCTATTCCAGATTTTCTGGATGAGAACTAACATTTTTTCTTCTCAGAATTGCCTTTCAGAATCTTCCTTTTTGTCAATAAAGTTCTGAAATTTCAGAGTAATAAGACTAGGCAGGGGATTTTTAATCTTCAGTTCTAAAAAATATATATAGTTTTTAAAACTGTTTCATCTTTTTTCTCTTACTACAACTCATTATTTGGTCGTTTTTGCAGTTCTCCTGGGTTGATCTTCAAAATCTCTTGCTTATTATAATCTTCATTTTTTTTCTCTAATGTCATCTTCCAATTCCTTTACTGATTTTCATATTTCTGTTATTTTAAAATTTTAAAAATTATTTTAAAATAATTATTTTAAAATTATTTTAAAATTAAATTTAAATTATTTTAAAATTAAATTTAAAATTATTTTAAAATTTTAAGACAATGTTTGTTCCTGTGTTTTCTATACCTTACTACTTTTATTTTATGATTGTGATATCTTTGCACATATCTTTGAGTGTAGTATTTATACTTTTTTTGATTCTTCTATTCTTAGTATTGTTGGTATTTTTTCTGCATTGTAATTTGTGTTTAATTTGGTTATTGTCTTTCATGGTGGAAATTTTCCAAAAATATCTGGTGATATTTGTGTATTTTGATTTAGACTTCCTAAAATTCTTATTACAAGCTCTGATGTTGTGTATATGTGTGAGTGTGTACCTGGATGTATATGGATATTATTGGGAGTAAGGAAGGGTAGTAAATTGGTGGAATATCCTATAGGGTGACCAGGTGGCAAGCTGTGCTTTTTGTTGGAAACCCCCAATTTTCACTATTGGTGGCCTTTCCTCACAGGTGTTTTAGCTTCTATATTAAAGGATCATTCAATGGCCAGCTTAGTAGGTAGAAGTCTGCTTATAGGACTTCCAGTGCCAAACTGGAGAAAGGGGCTAGGATTCCATTATTCATTATATAGACTTCCATTCAGTCTCTCTGTTTTCATTTAGAATATCACTGCTCCCTTTATCTGTGCTTGATGTTTCCAAGTCCAAAGTTTTTCTCATTCAATTCTCCATCTTCTGGATAACTTTGTCCTCTTCTAGAGACAGGATAAGGGAAGGGTAGCAGTGCTAGTGAGGATTTGAGGTCTAACTGCTTCATAATGTAACTTTCAAACCAATGCCTTGTTTTAGACTTACATACTCTTCCCACCAACCTCCTAACTTCTGCTTCAGAGGGTACCTGATTCTTGAGCTTTCTAAAGGTTCTGAGTATAATAAATTGGTGGTTTCTCTCAACATCTCCCTCTACAGGAATTTAAGGTTAACTTTCCTCCATTTGGTTGGGTACATTACTTTTTATTTCACCATCTGCTCTCAGACATTATACATTATGATGAGGGCACTCAGGCATTATATGACGTTACTGGGGTTATGAATGTCTCCTATTTTCATTAAAATGGAGTATAGTTTTCTCATTTTTTACTTACTTTAAGGGGAGTACAAAGAAAAGAGGACTGTTTTTTTTCTCATGTTAAAGCTATCAATTCGGTTTCAAAGCTAAACTTTATGTGTAATTTTTAAAAATCTTTTATAGAAAACTCATATTTTTCTTACACTATTAATTTAATATAAATTAGCCCATGTGTCTCTTAAATATGTATAAAATTAAAGTTGGCTGTAAAGATGAATATTATTAAACAATCTGTAAAAGAACTTTTAAAGCATATATTAAACATATTTTAAAAGCATATTTTATTTGAAATAATTATTTTATTACATACCACATAAAAATGACTAAATACATTTTTAATTCCTGAGAGATTAAGGCATCTGTGTGCCTGAAATATTTGGGCATAATAATTCATGTTCATTTCCTCCCTAGTTATGCTATAAATGTAATTAATGGGCATTTCTGTGAATTAATGTTGCTATAATTGGAAGTTGTAAATAAATGTGAAACAACAAAATTTTATTGTCCAATGAAACAGTGAATTATGTTTATTCTAGTATTTTAATACCACACACATTTGAAAATTAGATTATCTTTTACAGGAAAACTAGTAGAGTGATAAATCATTACCATGAGAATGTCTTCATGATTAACTTGTCCACAAAAATAGAGCTGATAATTTTTGATCATAGAAAACAGATAACATAAATTTTTAAATATATGGGGTTGGGCATAAAGCAAATGGCCTGAAATAATATCAGTACAATGTTTTTTGTTGTGTTTGATAAATATATATACAATTACATATATTATGTATGCATCTACACTATTTTGTTGTATTCACCCTATTTCATTATTTTAGATTATTCTAGCGCTTGAACTTCAGTTTGATTTAATAAAACATGTTCACATTTTACTTTTATGTTGAAAATTATGCAATTTTTTTCAATTAGAATGTCCAAAACTCTCTCTTATTCCCTTTTAAATATTTAATCTTTAAAAAATAATACTTTAAAAAGATTTTAATAAAAGATATAAATCTCAGGATAGTCTTTTACAGAACTTCATCCAATATCTAGGAGTGCTCTGTATTTCATACTTGTTTCAGCATTTAGTCCTAAATAAAACAGTTCCTATGGGAACGATCGTACTGTAGGTGATAGGGCTGACATCTAGAAGTCATATCTCAATCTCTTTCCCCATGCTTCCTTTCACCTTAAGTATGCAAAATATAAAACCAAGGGATTGCTTTCTCTGCCTCCATTTCAGTTAAAGGTGGATATGTGTTCCCAATAAGATCAATGAGGACTTTGTTGGAGGCTTCTGGGAAAGCAGTTCCTTGTCTAATAGCAGAAGTGAAAGAGCCTTTCAGCTGTTCCTTTTCCGTGATAACTATGCTGCATGAAGCTATACCTGCAGTCTTGTGCCCGTCAGATGACAGTGCATGGATCAAAAGTGAAGACCCTGAGGTGGCTACAGCACATCACTGAGAAGGGTCTGACTCCTTGATAATATGTTAAACACTGCCAGCGAGTCCCAGGTTCCTTGTTATGAAGGGAAAAAAAAAATCAGTGTTTTAGAAGACAGTATTGATGGATTTTCTGGTACTGGCCGGCAAATACATCTTAAAAGAAAGAGCAGTCATGCCTCATTAAAAACATGCACACACAAAAAACAATGAATTGCTAGGAAAGTATTAATAGGATAAATGTTAGGGGTTAAATAATTTTTCATGAAAAGCAGTTGGTAACCATGCAGAATTATTGATGTATTAGGTAGAGAAAGAAAGGTAATTTTTCTTAACTGACTACTGTTAGATAAAATGCTAAAATAACTTATCATAGTTCTAAATTAATGTACACTAAATTAGAAAGAGACAGTAAAATTGTCTAAGATTTCTATGAAAAGATTCAAGAGTTTCTTATAGACTGTTTAAATGACATAAGAAAAGAGATTTAAAGTAATTTTGGTTTTAGTTTATGACTAAGACTGGGACAAAATACAAAAGATCCTATTTCTGTTTTGTGAGACTGTATTACTACAAGTAATAGATTTTATTGAAGAATCATTTTATTTGATACTTGTTTTGAAAGTATTAATCAGTAAACAGGCTAGTTTTTACAATAAAGTGTTCTGAGGGAATAAACAAAAAGTTAAGTTGTCTTCTTTTTACTAGTTTAACATCTAAGTATCAATTATATATATATATATATATATAAAAAGATGGAGTACATTGATTTTTCCACTGGCTGGATTATTGCTTATTTTTGAATTAACTATAGATATTTTATACAGAATAAGTCCTTAACTCTTGTCATGTCTAGTAGTTGGGTTTAGCCTTTAAAAAAAGCAAGTACCAAAAGTGTGTAAAAAAGGTTGAGATGCTACTGACCATTTGCTTCTTGTTGGAGGGAGTGTGGCAGGCAGCAGGTTTGGTGTATTGACAACTAAAGCAGTCTAAACCCATCTTCAGAGAAGTCACATGACAGTCACTGATTTTATTGCCACCATCACTGTTCTAGGATTAACTAAACAAATTGCAGCCATTGGGGGTGAGTATCTCCAGGTTGATATAATCTTCTGTCTTAATGTTAATACTTAATTAATGTATTAATCTTTTTTCTTAATGTAATACTGGTTAATGTTCAGTATTACTCTGAGTACTCAAAAATCACAAGAAACTAAGTGAATAGAGAAAGTAATTGCTGCTTTTGAGTAAAATGAAACCATATGTTCCACAAAAAGTTCTTATTTAATTATCTCTTTTCAAAAAGAGAGTCTTACCTTTTTTCTGAAAAATCAATATATAAATAACAATAAAAGCAGTTAAAATTGTGAATTTAAAATACATGTCATGGAAGTGGATAGACCATGAGAACACATATATGGTACATTTGCATGCACACATATATGTACACATATACACATAGTTAAGCTTAAGTCATTTTACAATTAGCTGTTATTAAATATATAATATATTATCGATATCTTCATTTATTCTGAATATATTTCTTGTGTTTTTATAGACTAAATAAGAATAAAAATACCAAGTAAAAACTTACCTAAATGTTTTATTCAGAGTTTCTCTATAAAAAATGTAACTTCATCCCAGTGCATTTAGAGGAAAATGTAGCTCTCCACATTTGTGTGGACATGCACACGTGCATGTGTTTAACAGAATCTCCCCAGCAGGAGATACATAGGAAGAGGTGTTATAACCCAGGGGCTAAGTCAAACTCTTTGGGTTGAAACTGAACACTAGCTGCATCATCTATGGAAAATTCTTAACATCCCTGTGTCTCTCATTCTATAAAATGCTTCTAATAAGATAACCCTTCTCATAAGGTTGTTGATCAGGTTGAATGTGTTCATACATGAAAAATGCTTAGAACAGAGTCTGGCATGTTGTCAGAACTACTAAAAGTCACTGGGATTACTATTATTCTATAATTATTATTATAATTGCTATTATTCTATAATTATTATTATCTGGGAGAGCTTTGTTAGCGGTCTCTAAGTTGGATACCCCTACCTTGTCCTTTATTAAATAGTAATAATTACTATAATTCTATAATTATTATTATCTGAGAGTAATTATTATAATTAGTGTTATTCTATAGTTATTATTGTCTGGGGGAGCTTTGGTAGCTGCCTCTAAGTTGGATACCCTACCCCTACCTTGTCCTTTGATTATTAAATAGTAATAATTACTATTATTCTATAATTACTATAATTCTATAATTATTATTATCTGGGAGTAATTATTATAATTAGTGTTATTCTAGAATTATTATTGTCTGGGGGAGCTTTGGTAGCTGTCTCTAAGTTGGATACCCCTACCTTGTCCTTTGATTATTAGAGTTCAGCATTGCCCCTTCTTTCTCATCTTGAGGAATATAATAAGTTTGATGACACAACAGTGCACCCGAATTCTGTGTGACTTTGGGACATAAAGGAAGCAGTGCTTACTGCTGTCGTCTCTAGCTTCAACTTTTTTGACCAGAGAGGTTTTTTCATAAAATAAATAATCTGCACATTCTGAAGTTTATTTATTAAAGCAGTACCTTCCTCTGTTTGTCAGACCTGAAGAACAAAATGAGTTCTCTCTTCTTCCGATCTTATATATATATACTTATATGGGCCATATATCCTATATTTGCTGAACTAAACATTATCTTCCAAAGATTTGCTATTAATAATGAGTAAAAAGGAATTAATAAATAATTCCAGAGAAATAAATATATGGGAAATAATATGACCTTTGTTGCTAAGAAAATTTGAGTCTATAACCCTCCTGTTGTATTTATAATACATATTTTGGAGCAAAAACAGCTAAATTATTAAATGTACATCATGGCTTACAGACTATCAGCAAATTACAGCATGGAAGGAAAGTTTCTAACAATGATTCTTCAATACATTTCTCTATTTTTAGGCAAGCTGTTTATAAATTTATGCCTTGAATATTGAAAAAAAAATGGTTCATATCCACACACTTCTGAATAACTCATTTAAGGTGTGACCTGGAAGCTAACAAATAACATTAAATATGTCTCTTCTCTTCTGCAGTGCTTTTCTCAGGTGTAACCTTTTACTATAATGTGTCCTTTATTGAAAAATATTAATCAGTCTATTTTGTGCCCTCTCCCTCTATACTAAATACCCTGAATCCCTTTAGTTAGCCCTAGAATTATTTATTTATATTTCAGGGCATACCTCTATATTATCTTTAAGTTTTTTTCATGCTATGAGCCTTGTGATCATACTACTTTCTAACAAGACTCTGAGTAAATTTTTTAAAAAGCCTTTGATACATGAATATTGACACCATGTGTTCTGCTGTTGCCCGTGCATTTTGGGGGGTTGTATTTTCATTTGCAACAGACTTTTTCTTTGTACATAATTTAGTGACTAAATAAACTACCAAAGTTTGTGACTATTTAGTTTTATTCTATTTATGCATATAAACTAAATGAAATCCTAATCTCCCTTTCTTTCTCTCAGATTGATTTTCATATGTGGTGTGACCTTTCTGAATATAGGAACTTTGTATTAATTTTACACGTGGTCCTTCAATTTGCTCTTACAACATGTGTCTTCATTATATTTTTGAAACTGCAGAATCTTAAGACTTCTTAAAAGAAAGGTGAAATTATATAATGTTTTCATTGTCTGAAAAACTCATCTCTGTACATAGAGATGGATCAGACCAACTTGTTTTTCACCAAATCTGATTAAAAATTCAGATTCATTTATGTATTTGTAAATTCACTTTTTTCACTTTTTTTTTTTTTTCGTGGGGAGGAAGGCGATCTCCGCGTCTTACTCTTCCGCCATCTTCAAGGTCCCCCCCTTTTTTCACTTTTATGATGAAATGACTTAGTTTCTTATAGTAGTAACTACTCACTCCAAGAAGCTCAAGTCCATCTTGCTTTTCCGTAAACATTGACATAACATTAATCCTTCCTAAGACACTTCAATACATGTATATGAAGCTTTATCCATAACAGTGCTCCCTTTTTAACTTCATCCAATTCTTGATAGTTCTTATTATTGATATATTTTAAACAACCAGTTGCATTGTTTCGCTTTTTCTCCTTGACCATTTGACTTCTTCATTAAAAGATTTTTCTCTGCTGATTTTCACAGCAGTTTTAAGGAAATACTTGGCAGAATAATCATTTAAAAAGAAATTTCAAATTACTACTGTGGCATCTCTCATTTCTGACAACTTCAATAAATGAGGGATCGAATCTCCTTGATTCCATTTATTTTTTTTTATTTTATTTATTTTTTTTTTTGCGTTACACGGGCCTCTCACTGTTGTGGCCTCTCCCGTTGTGGAGCACAGGCTCCGGACGTGCAGGCCCAGCGGCCACGGCTCAAGGGCCCAGCCGCTCCGCGGCACGTGGGATCCTCCCGGACCGGGGCACAAACCCGCGTCCCCTGCCTCAGCAGGTGGACTCTCAACCACTGCGCCACCAGGGAAGCCCGAATCTCCTTGATTCTTGTTCTAGAATTTATGATGATTAATTTCATTGGATTCCCTGTGGGGGGGGGGTTGTTGGTTGATTGTTTCTTCTTTGTATGAATTAATATTTCATTATTCTTTGATAACATAGTTTTCCTTTTAAAATGTTCTGTTATTTACAAAGCAACTCTCCTTGAAACTTCTTATTCATCTCTTTTTAAGTCTTTATATTACATCAGGCTATATAATAACCATGAATGGGTGGAAGAAGCCTTGTAACTAACAGATATTTTATTTTAGGAGCCATAAAAAATAAAACAATTATCTAGGTTGACTAGGGAACTTTTAAAGCAGGTCCATAATAGCAGTTTTATTAGACAAAGTCTCCAAATGCCAATAAAAAGATATACTGAATTTCAGTTCACTATACACAGGGTGTGTGTGTGTGTGTGTGTGTGTGTGTGCATGCATGTGTGTGTGTGTGTGTGTGTGTGTTTAGAAAGTGCTGAATTTTTTAAATCTCAAGTCAGCCTTTTCAACAAAATTATAGTGTATCATTAGTAGTAATTACTATTACTTCAGAAATTAAAAACATGAATACAAATGCAAAAAACATCCAGTGAGAGGCAGTTTTACAGTAGTTCCTGGATAGATGATGACTTTTCAACATCATTTCTTGTTCTCGTTTTTTTTTTACTACATTTTGGGTACTTTATGTCTTTGAGATTAATTTTTGATTTTATTCCTCTTTTCTTATGCTGTGTCATTATGTGGCATTGTAAAGTATGCCTATGATAAAATATTAATTTGTGAAATCCTCTAGGAACCATTGAAAGATATTGGGTGAGGTTTAGAAAAATCAAATAAATTACCCTTTCTCTTAGGAGTAGATTTAGAAGGTATATTTCATTGGAATTACTGTGGTGTGAATCACATAGCAGAAAACTCTGTGTGAGTGTTAAGTAACTTAAAATGCTCACAACTGCCAAGCATTTGTTACTTTCATACGCCCTTGTCCAAACTTTACAAGTTTAAGTTACTTGCTTGGCTAATAGATGGAATATTGATTTCAAATATAACATTACACACAAAGTTTCACATGGTAAACTAGATAATTCATTACTGTAAGTTATTTATGAGTCTGTTACTGTATTTGAAAATATTATATAACAGTAAATCAGTACTGTTATAATTAAAATATATGCTTCCATTTGTAGCAGTACTTCTGTAAGTATATATATTTTTGGATATATGTGTTTTCCTATGTAGAAAAGATCTTATTCTCTGACGAAATTTACTTTTCATCCATACATTCACAAGTACTGATAGGTAACTGACTTTGTGTCAGGTCCTGCTCCAAGAGCCAGTGATTAAGAATTGAACCTAAGGTTCATATTCAGTCAGGAGGGAAGACAGACAGTGAAAAAATACACAAAGGGATCATTTCACATTGAGGTATATTCTGGGAAGGAACCAGGTGGAACTCTGGGATGATTAGTAAGGCCAGACTGGCTAATCCTTTCTGAGAAGATGACAGAGTAGTATGGAGAGCTGAAAGTTAAGGGAGAACCTGTACACAGCAAGTTAGGGAAGTAATTTTCCAGACCTATGAAAAGCAAGTGTAAATGTAATGAGGTTAAGGCAGAACTTGTCAATTTCTAAGACCAGAAAGCATGTGAGAATAGAGCGTCCAAGGTGCTAAAAAGAGCAGTACCAGGTGAGGATGGGGAAACTAGGCAGAATGGGATCCGAACGTTTACTAGATCAAAGGGAGATGTGAGCATCTCACTCATAGTACAGTGTCCGGCCACACAGGGTTTTAGGTAAAGGAGTAATGTGATATAACTTATAAATTTAAATATCACTCTGGTCAATAGGAGCAAATGAATTTTGTTGGTGAATGACAATGTTTGGAGATCAGTTAGGAGGGCAATAAATTTGTCCAATTGATAAGACATGAAACCAAACTCCCATTATTTAGGAGTGAGGAAAGAAGTAGGTAATTTGGAGACTTCATAGATAGATTGATCAGGACAAATTTTCCTAATTATATAATTTGATCAGCTGGGTACATGTCTGTGTAGCTTCCTCATATGAGGAAGATTGAAAGAGGAGCATGTTTTGAAGACATGGGAAATGAGAGTTTTCACTTGGCACGTAAACATTTAGACATTCTGTAAATACAGAGCCAGCAGTAGACACCAGTTTAACCACCCTGACATTCACGCTACTGTATGTAGAAAGCACAGGTTTTGATATAAGGAAAAGCTTAGTTTGAAATGTATCAGTTATATAATCTTGGGCAGTTTGTTCAAATTCTGCAAGCTATACATTCTTTGACTGCAATATATATGCGTTTCTTATAAATTTGTTAAATACAGTAGAAATGTGTGTATCGTATACATGGTATGCATCCAATTAATTGTAGTTTAAATTTTTTGACCAATAAAGAGTAAGTGTAAATATATCCTAAATTAGAAGTTCAAGAAAATATTTAGCATAAAAAATTGGTCTTCTTTCAACATCTTCAGAAATACTATTTTAAGTCAACAGTTGTAAATGACATTGTCATGGATACTTGGCAATTAATAAATGCTGAAGAAACGTCTTGTATAATTTCTCCCATTTTTTTCTCATAATTCTATCATGACTTTTGTTGGGAAATTTAAATAAATTCAAGAGGGACATAATACAAAAATCTGTATGAATGAAGAATAAGTAAGAAGTACTGTCTGGATGGATATGGTGATTGAAAAGTGGAAAGAATCTTAAAACTTCAATTTATTTATTTATTTATTTTTGCTTTATGCGGGCCTCTCACTGTTGTGGCCTCTCCTGCTGCGGAGTACAGGCTCCAGATGCACAGGCTCAGCGGCCATGGCTCGTGGGCCCAGCCACTCCGCGGCATGTGGGATCTTCCCGGACTGGGGCACGAACCCGTGTCCCCTGCATCGGCAGGCGGACTCTCAACCACTGCACCACCAGGGAAGCCCTGAAGTGTTTTTTTTTTTTTTTGACAAAAATAGAGGTTTGTAAAGAAGCTGGATTTGGACAGTAAGAAGATAAATAGATTAGTTTTGGACATGTTGGCTATGAGGCATCTAGGAGGAAATATTCTATAGACAGTTGGAGATGTGAGACAAGAGACCTGATAGAATAGGTAGATCTAGATTTGAAATTAATTACCCAGAATTGTTGAGTGTTAAGTAAATCTTGTCTGTATTATATGTTGAAATTCAGGTTCCCTCCATCACCTTCCAGAAAAAATCCATCCTGGGAATCTCAAAATTAACATATTTAAATAAGTTATTTAAAAACTTGATGATATTTTATTTCATACACAATTCTTAGATTCTTCAATCAATACAAATACTATACTATACTTACTTGTTGCCAACATATCTTCCCAGGCTTGTCTAATACAAACTTTTCTCCATTTTTGATTCCTCTTCCCCTTAGCCTCTCCACATGTTGTCATTTCATCTATGAAATGGACAGTGGTCGTTCCCCTGTCCCATGACCCCTTAGAACAAGAAACAAATCTGTTTCCAGGAGGTGACCCTATCTGACTAGTGCAATGCAGCAGATCTATCACAGTGCCCATCAGGTAGAACTGGTTTGAAAAATAACTGCTAAGTTAGTTGAATGAAGAAATGAATGAAATTCAAATGTTCATATAAAATGATGCAATAATCAGCTTCCATTCTTTGACTTTCTATACTCCAATAACTTTTACATCTACTTTTTTTCAGTACCTCCACTCTTGCCACATTTTTGCAACTTCCTAAAATATAAAATTTGTAGGATATCACTGATGCTAAATTCAAAAGATTGGAAGCTAGTAGAAGCTTACAGAAAGCAAGTTGAGTAACTGTACTTTTACATTCATTTCTGTCTTTATAACCTAATAAATAAAAATTAGCCTTATTGACTACTCTTGGTAAGATCTCTATTTTTAGAAACTGTGTTTTCTAGTATGAGCCACTGCAATTCAGGAGTTTCACCATGAATACAAAACATTTGATTATGAATGTTCTGTAAGGAAAAATATGCTACTTACATTTATAAGAAACTTACACAAATGTAATACATCTCTTTCACAAAATTGATGTTAATATATACAGAATTGATCTGGTAAATAACACTTATACTGGCATTATAATTTTACCTCATAGATGTAAAACCTACACTGAGCTACACAAATATTTAGATGAGTGAACATTATTACAATATCAAAAATGGTAACCACCAGTCTTCCATTTTAATCAGTTACCCCTTAGCAGGGTTTCTATATCAAATTAATTTTAGTCTATGGCTAGGAAGATTTAATCATTAAAATATGAAAGTAAACATCCCTTCTGATGTATGAGTATGAGTCTGCATTAAGTTAAGGCATTTCAGAGAAGAGTTTCTGGACTACCTGTGTTTGAACCCCACATCTACAACATACTAGTTAGGTAATTTTGCTTAATATCTAATATCTCTAAGGGTAGATTTCCATGTCTTAAATGTGGAAAGTAATTTCAATCTCATGAGCTATTTGAAAGACATGAGAACACACAGTAAGTATACACTTAAGGTTGTGTAGTCAGAGCCCAATTATTGGTAACTATTGTTATTATTAAACCTATGATTTATTGAATGTCTATGAATGATTGACCCTATATTATTTCTGTTCCTAACATCCTAACCTTCAATTAACCCCATTTTACAGATGGAGAAATTAAGGTAGAGAGAGTTGGAGTGACTTTCAATGGCTATATTAAAACTTTGATTTGAACCACAGAATTGTTCATTCCTCCATGCAATTTAGTTTCCTGAAAGTAGGATATCTGTATATATACTTTCACATTTTTATTAATTCTAACTCAGGCTTGAGTTACCATTCCATTACTTTCTCCAGTAATTCCTTTTTTTTTTTTTTAATATCTTTATTGGAGTATAATTGCTTTAGAATGGTGTGTTAGTTTCTGCTGTATAACAAAGTGAAGCAGCTATACATATACATATATCCCCATATCTCCTCCCTCTTGCGTCTCCCTCCCACTCTCCCTATCCCACCCATCTAGGTCGTCACAAAGGATCGAGCTGATCTACCTGTGCTATGCGGCTGCTTCCCACTAGCTATCTATTTTACATTTGGTAGTGTATATAAGTCGATGCCACTCTCTCACTTCATCCCAGCATACCCTTCCCCTCCCCGTGTCCTCAAGTCCATTCTCTATGTCTGCGTCGTTATTCCTGTCCTGCCCCTAGGTTCCTCAGAACCATTTTTGGTTTTTTTTTAGATTCCATATATATGTGCTAGCATACAGTATTTGTTTTTCTCTTTCTGACTTACCTCACTCTGTATGACAGACTCTAGGTCCATCCACCTCACTACAAATAACTCAATTTCATTTCTTTTTATGGCTGAGCAACATTCCATTGTATATATGTGCCACATCTTCTATAACCATTCATCGGTCGATGGACACTTAGGTTGCTTCTATGTCCTGGCTATTGTAAATAGAGCTGCAATGAACATTGTGGTACATGACTCTTTTTGAATTATGGTTTTCTCAGGTATATGCCCAATAGTGGGATTGCTGGGTCATATGATAGTTCTACTTTTAGATTTTAAGGAACCTCCATACTGTTCTCCATAGTGGCTGTATCAATTTACATTCCCACTAACAGTGCAAGTGGGTTCCCTTTTCTCCACAGCCCCTCCAGCATTTATTGTTTGTAGATTTTTTGATGGCGGTCATTCTGACCAGTGTGAGGTGATACCTCATGGTAGTTTTGATTTGCATTTCTCTAATGATTAGTGATGTTGAGCATCCTTTCATGTCTGTTGTCTGTTGGCAATCCGTGTATCTTCTTTGGAGAAATGTCTATTTAGGTCTTCTGCCCATTTTGGGATTGGATTGTTTGTTTTTTTTGATATTTAGCTGCATGAGCTGCTTGTATATTTTGGAGATTAATTCTTTGTCACTTGCTTCGTTTGCAAATGTTTTCTCCCATTCTGAGGGTTGTCTTTTCATCTTGTTTATGGTTTCCTTTGCTGTGCAGTTTCATTAGGTCCCTTTTTTTTTTTTTATTTTTATTACTCTAGGAGGTGGGTCATAAAAGATGTTGCTGTGATTTATGTCAGAGAGTTCTCTGCCTATGTTTTCCTCTAAGAGATTTATAGTTTCTGGCCTTACATTTAGGTCTTTAATCCATTTTGAATTTATTTTTGTGTATGATGTTAGGGAGTGTTCTAAATTCATTCTTTAACATGTGGCTGTCCTGTTTTCCCAGCACACATATTACAGAGGCTGTCTTTTCTCCCTTGTATATTCTTGCCTCCTTTATCAAAGATAAGGTGACCATATGTGCATGGGTTTATCTCTGGGCTTTCTTTCCTGTTCCATTGATAAAAATTTTGTTTTTGTGCCATTACCATACTGTCTTGATTACTGTAGCTTTGTAGTATAGGAGCCTGATTCCTCCAGCTCCGTTTTTCTTTCTTAAGATTGGTTTGGCTATTTAGGGTCTTCTGTGTTTCCATACAAATTGTGAATTTTTTTGTGCTAGTTCTGTGAAAACTGCCATTGGTAGTTTGATAGGGATTGCATTGCGTCTGTAGATTGCTTTGGGTCATATAGTCATTTTTACAATGTTGATTCTTTGAATCCAAGAATCTGGTATGTCTCTCCATCTGTTTGTATCATCATTAATTTCTTTCATCAATGTCTTATAGTTTGCTGCATACAGGTCTTTGTCTTCTTAGGTATGTTTATTCCTAGGTATTTTACTCTTTTTGTTGCAGTGATAAACGGGAGAGTTTCATTAATTTCTCTTTCAGATTTTTCATCATTAGTGTATAGGAATGCAAGAGATTTCTGTGCAATAATTAATTTTGTATGCTACTTTACCAGATTCATTGATTAGCTCTAGTAGTTTCCTGGTAGCATCTTTAGGTTTCTATATGTACAGTATCATGTCATGTGCAAACAGTGGAGTTTTACTTCTTCTTTTCTGATATGGAATCCTTTTATTTCTTTTTCTTCTCTGATTACTGTGGCTAAAACTTCAAAAACTATGTTGAATAGTAGTGGTGAGAGTGGGCATCCTTGCATTGTTCCTGATTTTAGAGGAAATGGTTTCAGTTTTTCACCATTGAGAATGATGTTGGCTGTGGGTTTGTCATATATGGCCTTTATGATGTAGAGGTAAGTTCCCTCTATGCCTACTTTCTGGAGGGTTTTTATCATAAATGGCTATTGAAGTTTGTCAAAAGATTTTTCTGCATCTATTGAGATGATCATATGGTTTTTATCCTTCAGTTTGTTAATATGGTGTATCACATTGATTGATTTGCATATATTGAAGAATCCTATCATTCCTGGGATAAACCCCACTTGATCATGGTATATGATCTTTTAATGTGCTGTTGGATTCTGTTTGCTAGTATTTTGTTGAGGATTTTTGCATATATGTTCATCAGGGATATTGGCCTGTAAGTTCCATTTTTTGTGATATCTTTGTCTGGTTTTGGTATCAGGGTGATGGTGGCCTTGTAGAATGGGTTTGGGAGTGTTTTAGAAGGATAGGTATTCTGGAAGAGTTTTAGAAGGATAGGTATTAGGTCTTCTCTAAATGTTTGGTAGAATTCGCCTGTGAAGCCATCTGATCCTGGGCTTTTGTTTGTTCGAATATTTTTAATCACAGTTTCAATTTTAGTGCTTGTGTTTGGCATGTTCATATTTGCTGTTTCTTCCTGGTTCCATCTTGGAAGGTTGTGCTTTTCGAAGATTTGTCCATTTCTTCCAGGTTGTACATTTTATGGGCATATAGTTGCATGTAGTAATCTCTGATGATCCTTTGTATTTCTGCCGTGTCAGCTGTTACTTCTCCTTTTTCCATTTCTAATTATATTTATTTAAGTCTTCTCCCTTGTTTTCTTGATGAGTCTGGTTAATGCTTTATCAATTTTGTTTTTTTTGTTTAACTTCTCAAAGAACCAGCTTTTAGTTTTATTGATCTTTGCTATCATTTCCTTCATTTCTTTTTCATTTATTTCTGATCTCATCTTTATGATTTCTTTACTTCTGCTAACTTTGGAGTTTTTTTGTTCTTCTTTCTCTAATTGCTTTAGATGTAAGGTTAGGTTGTTTATTTGAGATGTTTCTTGTTTATTGAGGTAGGATTTTATTACTATAAACTCCCCCTTAGAACTGTTTTGCTGCATCTCATAGGTTTTGGGTCATCGTGTTTTCATTGTCATTTGTTTCTAGGTATTTTTTGAATTCCTCTTTGATTTCTTCAGTGATTTCAGAGTTATTAAGTAGTGTATTGTTTAGCCTCCATGTGTTTGTATTTTTTATAGATTTTTTCCTTAATTGATATCCAGTCTCATAGGGTGGTTGGAAGAGATACTTGATACAATTTCAATTTTCTTAAATTTACCAAGGCTTGTTTTGTTACCCAAGATTTGATCTATCCTGGAGAATGTTCCATGAACACTTGAGAAGAAAGTGTATTCTGTGGTTTTTGGATGGAATGTCCTATTAATATCAGTTAAGTCCATCTTGTTTAATGTGTCATTTATGCTTGTTTCCTTATTTATTTTCATTTTGGATGATCTGTCCATTGGTGAAAGTGGGGTGTTAAAGTCCCCTACTATGATTGTGTTCCTGTCAATTTCCCCTTTTATGGCTGTTAGCATCTGCCTTGTGTATTGAGGTGCTCCTATGTTGGGTGCATAAATATTTACAATTGTTATATCCTCTTCTTGGATTGATCACTTGATCATTATGTAGTGTTCTTCTTTGTCTCTTGTAATAGTCTTTGTTTTCAAGTCTGTTTTGTCTGATATGAGAATTGTTACTCCAGCTTTCTTTTGATTTCCATTTGCATGGAATATCTTTTCCTATCTCATCACTTTCAGTCTGTATATGTCCTTAACTCTGAAGTGGGTCTCTTGTAGACAGCATATATATGGGTCTTGTTTTTGTATGCATTCAGCTAGTCTCTGTCTTTTCTTTAGAGCATTTAATTCATTTATATTTATGGTGGTTATTGATATGTACGTTCCTATTACCATTTTCTTAATTGTTTTGGGTTTGTTATTGCAGGTCTTTTCCTTCTCTTGTGTTTCCTGCCTAGAGAAGTTCCTTTAAAATTTGTTGTAAAGCTGGTTTGGTGGTGCTGAATTCTGTTAGCTTTTGCTTGTCTGTAAAGTTTTTAATTTCTCTGTCAAATCTGAATGAGATCCTTGCTGGGTGGAGTAATCTTGGTTGTAGGTTTATCCCTTTCATCACTTTAAGTATGTCCTGCCACTCTCTTCTGGCTTGCAGAGTTTCTGCTGAAAGATCAGCTGTTAACCTTATGGGGGTTCCCTTGTATGTTTCTTGTTGCTTTCCCCTTGCTGCTTTCAATATTTTTTTCTTTGTTTTTAATTTTTGTTAGTTTGATTAATATGTGTCTTGGTGTGTTTCTCCTTGGTTTTATCCTGTATGGGACTCTCTGCATTTCCTGGACTTGATTGACTCGTTCCTTTCTCATATTAGGGAAGTTTTCAACTATAATCTCTTCAAATATTTTCTCAGTCTCTTTCTTTTTCTCTTCTTCTGGCACCCCTATAATTCGAACGTTGGAGTGTTAAATGTTGTCCCAGAGGTCTCTGAGACTGTTCTCACTTCTTTTCATTCTTTTTTCAGCTCTGTGGTAGTTATTGCCACTTTTTATCTTCCAGGTCACTTATCCATTCTTCTGCCTCAGAGTTCCTGCTTTTGATTCCTTCTAGAGAATTTTTAATTTCGTGTATTGTGTTGTTTAATCTTTTTTTTTTTTTTTTTTTTGTGGTACACGGGCCTCCCACTGTTGTGGCCTCTCCCATTGCGGAGCACGGGCTCCGGATGCACAGACTCAGCGGCCATGACTCACGGGCCCAGTCGTTCTGCGGCATGTGGGATTTTTCCCGGACCGGGGCACGAACCCGTGTCTCCTGCATCGGCAGGCGGACTCTCAACCACTGCGCCACCAGGGAAGCCCATGTTGTTTAATCTTTGTTTGTTTGTTCTTTAGTTCTTCTAGGTCCTTGTTAATTGTTTCTTGTATTTTTGCCATTCTGTTTCCAAGATTTTGGATCATTTTTACTATCATTACTCTGATTTCTTTTTCAGGTAGACTGCCTATTTCCTCTTCATTTGTTCGGTCTGGTGGGTTTTTAACCTTTCTCCTTCATTTGCTTCATATTTTTCTGTCTTCTCATTTTGCTTAACTCACTGTGTTTGGGGCCTGCTTTCCACAAGCTGCAGGTTCATAGTTACCATTGTTTTTGGTGTCTGCTCCCTGTTGGTAAGGTTGGTTCAGTCGGTTATGTAGGCTTCCCGGTGGAGGGAATGGTGCCTGTGTTCTGGTAGATGAGGCTGGAGCTTGTCTTTCTGGTGGGCAGAACTGCATCCGGTGGTGTGTTTTGGGGTGTTTGAGAACTTATTATGATTTTAGGCAGCCTTTCTGCTAATGGATGTGGTTGTGTTCCCCTCTTGCTACTTATGTGGCATAGGGTGTCCAGCACCATAGCTTCCTGGTCATTGAGTGGATCTGGGTGTTAATGTTGAGATGGAGAACTCTGGGAGAGCTTTAGCTGTTTGATATTACATGGAGCTGGGAGGTCTCTGGTGGTCCAGTGTCCTGAACTTGGCTCAGCCGTGTCAGAGGCTCAAGCCTGACAGCTGGCCAGGGCACCAAGACACTGTCAGCCACATTGCTCACAAGAAAAGGGAGAAAAAAAGACAAAAAGGAAGAAAGAAAAAAAAAAAGTAAAGTAAATAAAGTTATTTAAATAAAAAAATTAAATATTATTAAAAATAACAAAATTAAAAAGTAATCAAAAAAAGAAAGAAAGAAGAGAGCCACCAAACCAAAAAATAAATCCACCAATGATAACAAGTGCTGAAAACTATACAAAAAAACAAACAAACAAAAAAACGGACAGACAGAAACCTAAGACAAATGGTAAAAGCAAAGTTATACAGACAAAATCACACAAAGAAGCATACACATACACACTAACAGAAAGAGAAAAATGAAAAAAAAATATATATATAGTAAAAAAAAGGAAGAGAGCAACCAAATCAATAAACAAATCTACCAATGATAATAAGTTCTAAATACTAAACTAAGATAAATATAAAAGCAGAAACAAGATGCAGAAAGCAAACCCCAAGCCTACAACTGCTCCCAAAGTCCACTGCCTCAATTTTGGGATGATACCTTGTTTATTCAGGTATTCCATAGATGCATGGTACATCATGTTGACTGTGGAGATTTACTCCACTTCTCCTGAGGCTGCTGGGAGAGATTTCCCTTTCTCTTCTTTGTTTGCACAGCTCCTGGGGTTCAGCTTTGGATTGGCCCCACCTCTATATGTAGGTTGCCTGGGGGTGTCTGTTCCCCACCCAGACAGGACAGGGTTAAAGGAGCAGCTCATTCAGGTGCTCTGCCTCACTCAGGCCAGGGGGAGGTAGGGGCACCAAATGCAGGGTGAGCCTGCGGTGGCAGATGCTGGCATGATATTACACCAGCCTGAGGCACCCCGTGTGTTCTCCTGGGGAAGTTGTTCCTGCGTCACGGGACCCTGGCAGTGGCGGGCTGCACAGGCTCCTGGGAGGATAGGTGTGGATAGTGACCTGTGCTTGCACACAGGCTTCTTGGTGGTGGCAGCAGCAGCCTTAGTGTCTCATGCCCGTCTCTGGAGCTCATTTAGGCGGTGCTCTGAATCCCCTCTCCTTGTGCACCCCGAACCAATGTTCTCTTGCCTCTTAGGCAGGTCCAGACTTTTCCCCGGACTCCCTCCCAGCTAGCTGTGGCTCACTAACCCCCTTCAGGCTGTGTTCATGCAGCCAACCCCAGTCCTCTCCCTGGGATCTGACCTCTGAAGCCTGAGGCTCAGCTCCCAGCCCCCGCCCACCCCGGCGGGTGAGCAGACAAGCCTCTCAGGCTGGTGAGTGCTGGTCGGCACCGATCCTCTGTGCGGGAATCTCTCTGCTTTGCCCTCCGCACCGCTCCGCTGTTGCTGTGCTCTCCTCCGTGGCTCCGAAGCTTTCCCCTTCCGCCACCCGCAGTCTCCACCCGCAAAGGGCCTTCCTAGTGTGTGGAAACTTTTCCTCCTTCACAGCTCCCTCCCACTGGTGCAGGTCCCATCCCTATTCTTTTGTCTATGTTTATTCTTTTTTCTTTTGCCCTACCCAGGTACGTGGGGAGTTTCTTGCCTTTTGGGAGGTCTGAGGTCTTCTGCCAGAGTTTAGTGGGTGTTCTGTAGGAGTTGTTCCACATATAGATGTATTTCTGATGTATTTGTGGGTGGAAAGTGACCTCCATGTCTTACTCCTCCACCATCTTTATGGTCCCTCAGTAATTCCTTTTTGTCTTGTATTATGATCTCTAACTTCTCTCTCCCTAGTATTTTTTATCTTTATGTGTACTTAGTTTCATACTTTGTCATCAAGTTTATGTCCTTTGACAAGAAGGTATATTGAATTCAGAAAAACAACAATATATTGTCAAACAAGAATACTTTAATATTCATTTATTTAATTCTTAATTTTCTGTTTCCTTGATCTTTGTATTAGTTTTCCCTTCAAGTGCAGAGTTCATATCAGGTGGCTGTATTATTTTGGTGAAACAAGGATTCTGTGATCAGTGAGTTTGTTGTGTTTTGTTTAATTGCTTTTTATGCTTGCTGCCATGCTTTTCCCTTCTGAGAATCTACTAATCTTCTTGTTTCACAAAGCAAGGCTCTTGGTTATGTTCTCTGCTTCTGTCACATAGCAATATTGAAATTATGCTCTCTTGTTCATTGAAGATGACTATTTTATAGATTGAATTTCTGAATGATGCTCTATTAATAAAATTTAAACTAACTTATTTCAGAGCTAATGAAATTAGTTACTTCAAAAATGCTAATTATACATCTGTATGTGTTTATCATTCTGGTAATATTAACACATTTTCGTGATAAACATTGTAGAAGACCACATACTTCATGAATATAGAAATTTTATATTCATGGATGTATTTCATTTAAAAATAATAAATTACTCAAGAAATATCCTCACATTTTCTGATTTCCGACCTGGTTTAGAACTACACTTTCCACTGTGATAGCACATAGTCTAGTTGGCACATGTCTGTTGAACACTTGAATTGTGGCTCATGAAACTGAGAGACTGGGTTTTTAACTCTATTTTATTTAAATTAATTTAAATTTTCATAATAAACTGAAGTAATGTAAAATATTTTTTTCTGTTAAATACAACTGTATTGTTTTACCAGGACTACATTTCACTTTTTGTTTTTTGTGTTTACATTTTTTTTTAATTGAAGTATAGTTGATCTCCAGTGTTGTATCTGTTTCTGGTATACAGCAAAGTGTTTCATATATATATATATATATATATA
>NW_020175686.1:166676-335046 GCF_003031525.2 Neophocaena asiaeorientalis asiaeorientalis | reverse complement strand
TATGTATACACACACACAGTTTTTGTACATATGTATGTATAATATATATACATTCTTTTTCAAATTCTATCCTTATGGTTTATCACAGGGTATTGAATATAGTTCCACATGCTGTACAGTAGGACCTTGTTGTTTTTCCAGTCCATATATGATAGTTTGCATCCACTAATCTCAAGCTCACAATCCAAACATCCTCCACCCTCCCCCTCCTTGGCCACCACAAGTCTGTTCACTATGTCTCTGAATCTGTTTCTGTTTCATAGATAGGTTCATTTGTGTTATATTTTAGATTCCAAATACAAATGATATCATGTGGTATTTGCTTTTCTCTTTCTGACTTACTTCACATAATATGATGATCTCTAGGTCCATCCATGTAGCTGCAAATGGCATTATTTCATTATTTTTTTATAGATGGGTAATATTCTGTTGTGTGTGTGTGTGTATTTGTGTGTGTGTGTGTGTGTGTATATATCTCACATCTTACATTTCACTTTAACTATTAAAATTTTAGTGTTCCAAATGAAATATGCTATAAAATTTAAAAGTACATGGATTTTGAATCCTTAGTATGAAAAATGGAATGCAAACTATTTTGTTAACAATTTTTTTATTGATTATATGTTAACATCATAATGCTGTGGATATAATTGTTTAAATAAATTATATTATTACAATTAATTTTACCTGTTTTATAGTGTGGCTTCTGGAAAATTTAAAATTACATATGTGGCTTGCATTATCTTTCTATCTGGCAGAAATCATTGATATAAAGAGAACATTGATTAGCTATTTCCCAACTTACCTCAGTTGAACTCCTCGGGGCTACACATATATATGAAAAAGTTTCATATAATTCAGTTAATTTCTGAAAATTACCTACTGGTCACTTCCTCTTCTAGTAATTTACTCAAAAAATTGAAATTCTACAGTCAAATAAAAAGTGTATACAATAAAAAATGTTTTCCTTGTCACATGGGTTGAACCTTTCCCTCTTTATGTGCTGGAATAATAATTGAAACGTTATGAACATGAGCTAAGGACATCTCATTATCACACACACACACACACACACACACACACACACACACATACACACATACACATCAGAGAGAAACTGAGAGGGAGAAAATTAAAAGGATTCTTCTTTCCACTTACCTAAAATATCCCATTCTTGTTTTTTTAGTTACCACTAGTTTGATCAGGTGGTTGACAGAAAGCCAAAAGTTTGCAAAACCCATTGAGCCATAGAATTTTATCCTCTGTGTTAGCAGAGAGAGCAGAAACACAAATCATTTTGTTGCTCATTCTGCAAAGCCCAAGATCCTAGTTGGCATCAGGATTCTACAAAGGCTGCCAGTTTAGCCCAAAGTGGCCGCCGGATCCTCATGCTGGTACAGTGCTTGTTATGAAGGCTTTGGAAAGTATTCAACCTCAGTCTTAGGGGAGAGAGAGATGGATACTGGAGCTCAGAACTCTTAGATCAGGATTATTCAGACAACCAACGATAGTCTCTTAGATTTTTCACAAGGATCTTAGCGTTTGTTACCTCTGTCATGTTCGCCCATAACACACTGATTTGTAGAAATTCTCTATTTTATAAATGTCAATAGCATATGATATAGGACCTGTGGTGTCTTCTGGATTAAATACAGTCCATAAAAAGCCTTAACTGAGTAAATGTTACATTATATATAATAAAGCACAACATCATTTAACATGGTCAAATAAGTAATATAAAAATGTATGCAACTTTGACAGTTCTCTTCATAACAGGTTTTTAAAAACTTTGAACATTTTTTAAATTAAAACAAAGACACTTGATTGCTCAATATTTTAAATGAAATAATTTCTCCTTCATAGAATAGTATTTAAATTTTCAATTAAATTTCATTTAAATGTTACATCTGTTATCTCATGGACCAGTCTTGCCATATTGTGATACTATCACATATATATTTATCTTTACAATAACAATATCTGTAACAATTCTGTTGATAATGACATTATTATTCTTATCCTGTCTAATTGTGAAAAGTCATTACCCTTTCTACACAGTAGGTAAACATTTTCATATCATTTACTATGCTTACAAGTATATATCTGTTCTTACAAATTACATTCTGTAATTATGTGGCTTACCAACCTATTTTCAATAACTTGTCACTTTTCATTGGTCTCTAGGAAAGGATAGATCCGAAGGAGTATTTCGGTACAAGAGCAAATTAAAAATTTATCCAAAAAAGCATTGCAACACAATAGTAAATTAAACAAACATTTTATGTCAGTTGATCAACTAGAAACTGTTCTCCATTCATGCAGATGCTAAAGGCATCTGGAAAACTGAGACAAAACAAAACAAAACACAAGTGTTAGATATTCCACATTTCAATAGTTCCAGAGGATTTCTTTAGCATTTCCAAGTGAAACAGGTATTCTGCCATCCTTTGAAAGCTCTGAAAAACATTCCTGGAAGAATTGTTTTTGTGAGGTACACTCAGATTGTTTCCACATTAAATAGGCAGTTAAAAATAATGTGCTAAGCTTTAATTTTTAAAGCACTTAAATGGCTGCTGTTTAGATAGATTTTTGATTTGAACATTTTGTCCTCTGAATGCACACAACAGTGCTAACTCAGAACATCCAAACATAACAATATCACAGGTGTAAAATAATTCCTATTACCATATAATATTTAAATCTGAAGTCCACTTTAGAATATTGGCTATAATAGAGGGAATTATTAATTAACTGGATGTAGAAAAGGAAATATTATTAAATTAGCCATATCTGTGTATTTAACAAGGGGGTTTTAGAGGGAGGCAAATGATAGGTCATGTTTGGAATGAGAGGCAGCACAAATACGCCTTCTACTTTGCATGGGATTGTCAACTTTACACCTGCTGGCCCAATATAATTATGAATAAAAGTATCCCTGTTTATATGGCAGATTAAATGGTCACCATAGCATTCCTGGGGAAGGAACTGAATGACTTGTAGGAGAACAGGAAGTGAAGGAAATGGTGTGCTGCCCTAGTAGGGAAGAAGGACAGTCCAGATTATAGTTATAGCATAGCCCACAACAAAGTCATGCACACATGACTTGAATTTGATTTGCAAAAGACAGAGTGAAACCAGTGCTTTTTGAAGTGGTTTACCTTTATTTCTTGATCTTGATGATATTTCAGGACATTGCTCTTATTGTTTCTCACTAGATGTTCCTCATCTCACCCCTTAAACTCTTTTCCTTCCATTCACCTTACTATCAGTAAGGATTTTCTTACATATTTCCTTCTATACTTACTCTTCCTGTTGGTCCAACAACAATAGCATATTGATCTTACTATCATGAATTACCATAATTGGCATTCCTTAAATAAAAGTCTGCAATGATTCCTACTGTTTACGGTGAAAGCCAGTGTCTTCCATAAATTGGCCAGTTACTCTCCAGCATTTTATACCACTGCTTCTTCAATTAAAAAAAGCCCCTTCAGTCCATTTACTCTGTTTAACCCATGTCTGTTCTACCCTGTATGACTTTGTCCCGGGCCTCTTCATCTTTGCTAGTGTAAAGAAAAAACTTAATTCTCACCTCTCTGGTGACACAGAAGGTATTGTCCCACTTCTCTGATGAGACAATCTCTAAAATTTAATATTTCCTGCAAACAGTTCTGCACTCTCTAGTAACTGGCTAATTACTTCGGTCAGGCTCTGGTAATTTCGTGTTTGCTATTTTTTGTGTTCTTAACTATATTACATTTTGGAAATGAGTGAGCATGAACACTTCGTATTTCATCTTAGCATAGCTTAGGTTTTCAATATTAAAATTAAGAGGCTTGCAAAATTAACATAAGAAATATTTCAATTGATATATTTTTTATTTCGTTATCTATGTATTGTCTTGTAATTTTAAGTATTCTAAGACAAACTCCCTTGTAAGTCCTGAACATCAGAAAGAATTAAGGTAAATTTTCTTTCTGCTAACTAATCAGTAGAAATAGTTGGCAGAAGAATTCTTTACTTCAGGACAAGTCACACTCTGCTCTAGTCAGTATTGATTCTACCTTGGTTGAAGGGGAGGTGTCTCTTCCAAACTCTCCAGCTCATTCAATTGTTTTTGACTTTCAGGGCCACCTACGTAGTTGTCTCTTCTCTCTCTACCAACTAATTTATTCACTATTTTGTTTATCTTCTATTAAGCGCCAGGCACTTTTCTAGGGGCTGAGGACATATTGTTGGAAAAGAAGTTAGACAGGAAAGCAAACTAGAATCCAGGCCCTCCCTGTTATTTGGAGTAGGGAGACAATTAAGTTGAAAATAAATGTATAGTATGTTGGAAGATGATCAATAATATGGAAAAGGTATAACAGAGAGAAGAGGATTGGAAGTGCCATGCAGGCAGGAGCAGTACAATTTGAACTGGTTGATTTAATGACCCTTCCATCCTTAGACCCTCTAATCTCACCTCTCACATCAACACATCCCTCATCTTCCCAACACATACAGTTTCTGCCCCACCAGGTCTCACCTCTTTCTTCTTCTGATCTGTTGGTATCATTTGGATGGTTGTGCCATTAGAAAACACCACAGACTGGGTGACTTAAACAACATAAATTTATTTTTCTCACTTTTCTGGAGGCCAGAAATATAAGACAAAGGCGTCTGCAGGCTTGGTTTCTCCTGAGGCCTCTCTCCTTGGCTCATAGACGGTCATCTTCTCACCGACCTCACATGGTCTTTCCTCTGTACCTGTGTATCCCTGGTGTCTCTTTGTGTGTCTGCATTTTCTCATCTTATAAGGACACCAATCAGATGGGGTTAGGACTCATTCTAATGACCTCAGTTTAACTTAATCTCCTCTTTAAGGGCCCTATATCCAAATAGTCACTGAGGTACTACTGATGGTTAGGGTTGCAACCTGTGAATTTTGGAAGGATCCAATGCAGCCTTTAAGAGGCCCCTTTGGCATACAACCATAGAGAGTTTATCTTGGCTAGTGTAAATAATTGTCCAGAGTCAATAATTTACATGCAATCAGCATAATCCTTGTGTCATTTTGAGCTAAAATATATCTTTTTATTCCATTTTGAGTTTTGTTAAAAATAATTTATTTCTGTTATCTTAGAAAGTTGATCGATTTGTGCCAAACACCAGAAATTGGGTGCAGGACTAGAAATGATATCATACAGACAAAAGAAAAGCAATATTTATATATGTATATATTTAAATACCTTAACCTCTCAACTAATTAGTGACTGAGTATTGTGTGTGTATAATTAACTAACCACAGTTTCTCTCTTCAAGGTTGTTATCATGCTCTGGTTAAAAATAAGATTGCTACATATTAAATAAAATTAAGTGCTAAACACTGTAATTAAGAACATGAATTGACATGTATTAAGAGTTTACTGTGCACCAGATGGTGAGCCAATATATACATTTTTAATCTTCACAGCAACCATAATAATTATTTTTAAATAAATGTATTACTTATCTATCAAACAACCCAGTGAGATATATATTGTTATTACACAGGAGGAAAAGTGAAATTTAGGATGTTTAAATACCTCCTCAAACTCTCATAACTTTAGATTCTTAGATATGAATTTAAACCCAGATTTGCCTTACTTCAAAGCCTCAGTACTTATCTCTGGTGCAAAAATGAGTTCAGAGATTAATTTCTAACACATTCAATTGATCCATCCAAATGTTTTTAAATTGACAAATATATTTTTAAGAGATGCTACATTTTAGATCCAGCTATTTCCTTTGTGTTATTTCTTCCCTCATTTTGCAAAGATGTTCACTTTGTGCCTTTAGCCATCAATCATTAGAAGCCACAGTCCATCTTTCACAGAAAGAAAACAACAAACCACTTGAGATACTTTATGGAATTCAGATATTGGAACATCTTGCAATTGCACCATCATGTTACCTTGGTTTTTTCAGTATCCATCTAGGAGGCCAATTTTGCTTCAGTGATTGGGGTCACCACCTAGGGCTGGCTGGTTCCCTCCCTCTTTTTCTCTCTACCTTTCTCATACTAATTCTTCAATAGTCAGAAATAATTTAATGCTGATTTTTTTTCATATTTGTCATTTGTAAATGCTACTAATAATCCACCTTTAAGAGTTTTATTCTCTAATCTTTAATGGCTATATCCTGAATCAGTTCTTTAAAATTAAATCCAACATGCAGGCATAGAAATAATTTTAAAGATACCTTAAAATAACCTCTCCAATACATCTTTATATATGCCATTTGTCATGTTTTTATTTCCAATTAACTATTAACTGAATATATTTACCCACACTTGTGCTGAGTATATTGTTGGTGTCTGTGGGTATTTTTGTCTCTCAGTGTTAGCTGTATAGCATTACCTGAAATAAGAGAATGGTATTATAGCTTTCAGGTGTGTTCATAATATTCTGTGGTGACCATATACATATTTTTGATGCTGATAATATAAACAGCTGCTCAGCAGAAACTGAAGTTGATATGTGTTACTATTAGGAATGATTCTATTTAAAATAACCCCAATATGGGTCTGTAACATATTTTCTATCAGACAGTAAGTAAAGGATATCTATGGCTATGAGATCTAGCAATATTAAAGAGAAAACCATACATGACAATTACCAAAAAAAAAAAAAAGAAGCTATATAGTATAATAAATCTAACAGTTGTTGCTCTCATCGTACATTTGAGAGATGATTTATGTTTTGCAGTTCTTTAGTTTAATCGAGGAGTTAACATTGAGTTTTTTTAAACAAAATCAATAGGGATGCCCCCAGAGCTAACAGTATTTAATAATAACCAATTTATGCTGAATGTTCAAAAATGTGGAGTGTGGCATATACCAGCATATGCATTTGCCTAAATGAACCATGGTTGACCCTCAGCCAAGTTGTAGCATTCACAGTCTTTCCTGGAATATTCTAAGGTTGATATTTCTGGATGCCATAAAAGAATTAAACTGAGACAATTTTTCTGTTGTTTTTGTGTGTATTACATGTATTACCTCAATCCCTTAATTACTGAATTTTTACTCAGCCAGCCTAAGGTAACAAGACACCCAAGTACTGCGAACAGAGTGGTACCTACTCCCAGATCTGTGATAAGGTCTAACTCCAAATGATTATTGTAGGATTTCAGTTCCATTCAACTGCAATGAAGACTTTAGTATCAGACTCTATAGCATATGGGTTTTCATATTATTATTATTATTTTAAAACACATTCTCTGCATTCAAAGACCTTATTCTTTTTTATTATTATTATTAATTTATTTATTTATTTTGGCTGTGATGGGTCTTCGTTTCTGTGCGTTTCTCTAGTTGTGGCAAGTGGGGGCTATTCTTCATCACGGTGAACGGGCCTCTCACTACCGCGACCTCTCTTGCTGGGGAGCACAGGCTCCAGACGTGCAGTACTTGTGGCTCACGGGCCTAGTTGCTCCGCGGCATGTGGGATCTTCCCAGACCAGGGCTCGAACCCATGTCCTCTGCATTAGCAGGCAGATTCTCGACCACTGCACCACCAGGGAAGCCCTGGGTTTTCGTATTATTAATGTCAAAGAGTTTTTGAAATTATACACTTGGATTTAATTTCCAGTATTTTTTATGTCTTTGCAAAAGTTAATTGAACATTGTACACATCTGTTTTCTCACCTATAAAATTGATATAATGATATAGAACGGATGAGATTGCTGTGACAAAAGATAAAGAAGGTAATATATGTTAAAGAGCATCTACCTAGATCTGTGCTTGGTCCTCACAGGGGTGCCCTCAGCCTCCTCCTTGGAGGCTGTGCCTTCAAGGGAAGGGTGGTTATCTGTTAACAAATTAACTGAGGAGTGCCTTGACTTTCTGCAGGAGGACAAAAAGTGTCTGTGATCTTAGACACAAAGTTTATCACAGTCTCACTGTCTTAAGGTATAAGGAATAGTGGGTGTCAAGCTAAACATAAGTTTAAAGAAGTAAATTCACAATTGAGAAGTTAACAGATTGGAAGGTAGTAAATTGTGATTCTGCTGAGTCATCACATCCTTATCAATAGCTATGTTTTTCATTAGAAATATTCAGTGCAGATTTATAAAGTCTGAATCCTCCTTTCTAATTTTAATTTTCTCCATCTATATATATTGCTAAATGTGGAAATGATACATGATTATGTACACTGATTTTTCCTATGGTAACTCAAACTTGACTTTTTTTTGTTTTTTTACTCACTGCTAGATGCCTCAGCTGGTCTTCAGTATCAAATATTGCATTTCCAAGATTGTTCAATATGCAGTAACTATTATCTTCCTGCATTTATTAAATGTTTCAGTGATGGCATTGATTTAACATTCTTATATCTCCAGATGTGAAAAACAAAATTTGAAGCATCTAAGTAAAAAGTCAACTTTTACTGTGACAACCAATAATTAACTAATATAAAAGAGATTTGTCTATACTAAGAAAAGAATTAACCCAGAGTGACCCCCTCATAATTAAAATATTGTATGAAATATATCTTCCTAATCTTTACTTGAAATCAGATTGATACTCAAATGTCTTATTTTGGACAAAACGTTGAGCAAAAGTAAATAATTTGCACATTCATGTACATGAATTATTGTGAATTATGGGGATAAATATTTCACATTTAATTCTGAGTTTGTTTTCTTGAGTATTGTGTCAAAATTCTATTAGCAGACAAACATTGAAAAATGTTGAAATTTGACAAATAGCTGCTACTTTGTTGTAGAACAAACTTTATTACTCTAAAGAAGGAATTGACCACTTTAGAAAGAGCCAAACTTTGTGTCTTTTTCTACATGGTCTGACATTTTAAGCACAGTGACACCAACAATGATGTGAACTAACATCTAAAGGACACAATATGTGTGCTATTTTAGAACATCAGGGAAAGGTAGTTCATTTTCATTTGCCTCATTTTTAATTAAGCCAAAAGAAAATCAAATAATGTACACCCCAAAACAAGAAAACAGACACTTGCATTTCAGGACCCAAATCCCAACTTCATTCAATTTCTTGAAACTAAAGTTACCTGTTAACTTTCATAAAACTGCATCCCTGAAATAACTGGTTCCTCAGACTGAAATAAGACAGTAATTTTTTTTTTCTTTTTTTTTTTTGCGGTACGCGGGCCTCTCCCGTTACGGAGCACAGGCTCCGGTCGCGCAGGCTCAGCGGTCATGGCTCACGGGCCCAGCCGCTCTGCGGCATGTGGGATCCTCCAGAACCGGGGCACGAACTCGTGTCCTCTGAATCGGCAGGAGGACTCTCAACCACTGCGCCACCAGGGAAGCCCCAGTACCTTTTTGAGATGAAAAACTAAAAACACTACTGAAAATTATATTATGCACTGCTGTGATTCTCTTTAATGTTTACATTTTTCCCTGTCATCTAATGTAAAGTTACTAATAGATTTAGACATATAAATTACTTTATTCATATCACATACAGACTTCTTACTTTCATCTTTATAAGGTAATACTTTCTATTTGTTATATTACAAGTTTAGACTCTCAATCCTAACTAAATATACATGTTCTATTTATGAATATAGGGATACACTAATGAGCAATCTTGATAAGGTTTCTTTATACCTCTTCATTGGTAACTTTTCTGCAACATAAACTATTTGAAATACATCTTAGAAATTGGAAGCTCATAAAGAGACTATGCCTAGACAAATAGAAGAACCAAGTGCGTTCACTAATGCCCATATTCTTTATTTGTAGAAAGGCAACTTTGGCCCTTAGTGTAAGTGTGTACTCATTTTACACATAATTGTGATGACTGTATTTATTTATTACAAACCAAAGTGAAAACAGAAGTGAAAAACGAGGTTTTTAGACAGAGTATTGCAGGCATCTCAATAGAAAGAAAGGTAAGAAAAATCAGAAAAACCCTAAAATCATAGCAAAAGGAAGAGGGAAGAAAAGAAGAAAAGAAATGAGGGAAGGAAGGGAGAGAGAAAGAAAGAAAGATTTTCAAGATAATTTTTCTGTGTGAATTTATTCTTTTTTAAAGTGTTTACTGTTTGATTCAGTAGATCAGATTGTAAGTTCTTGCCTGTTTTATTCACTATTTTATATCTAGGACCCAACACATAATTGAATCAGTGAATATTTAGAAAGTATCTGTTGAATGAATCAAAAAGATATATGAATTTTACAAACCATTTATGAATGTAGTTGTAGAGGTCAATGCCTATTTCCACATTACACTAAAACCACCATCATGCCCTCTTTTTCACCACAGAGTGGGTGACCTACAGCTCACTACAGAATTCTTACTTATGCAGTGTGTCTCCACTGCAATCTTAAAATGTCTAGACTGGTTCAAAAGAAAAACATAAAAATAAAAATTTAAGAATAATTATCTTAAGTTATATTCATCAAGGAGGAAATATGGACTATGGAACAAAAAACTAACAAACAAATTTTTGCTTCAGGAAATTGATCTCTAATGGAGGCCAAGGTGATTCTGTTTATAAAGAATGTTAGTACATAGATCAAAGCACTGGGGAACTCTGTGATAAACTGTTGCTGTTCTTTTTATAGTCTCTAATGTGTTACAAACAATTTTTTATTTTACTTGCTAAGTAATGTTAGTCCAGGAGAGTGATGAGACTAGGGAAATCCTTAGCTTCCTGCTCTCAGTTCAGCTTTATTGCGTGTCTCGTCTCACCTCTCCTTGCCAAGCAACCTAAGCTTAGTCCTGACCATCCCCCAGGAGTTACATGAATGCAGATCGAACAATAAGCATCATTGTTCCCAGTTCGTAGGTTTGGGAACTACAGAAGAGGAAGGATAACTGAGTTTCATACAGCAGGCGTACAGGCATGTTGAATGTAAAGGCAGAAAAACTGAGACAAAGGAAATTCAGAAAAGCTAAGAAAGATGGTAAGGATATGAATGATACCTATCTATGCAATTAATGATACTACAAAGCGAGACATCTGACCTTCACTGTCCAATATGGTAGCCACAAGCTTCAAACAGCTACTTAAATTTAAATTAATTTAATTAAGCAAAATTAAAAAGTCAGTTCCTCGGTCATGCTAGGAACATAGTGCTAGTGTTTCATGCTAATACCAAAAAAGCAATTCTAAATTATTTTTAGTCCAAGAAATTTTTTTCGAAGTTAATGCAACTTACTGAGTGTACTCCATTTTAGGACATTTAATGAAATGAAAGAATCAGTGTGTAAAGTGAATTCAGTTTTTTTTTGTTTTTTTTGCTTTTTTTGTTTTTTTTAGTTTCTGCTTTATAACAAAGTGAATCAGCTATACATACAGATATATCCCCATATCTCCTCCCTCTTGTGTCTCCCTCCCACCCCTCTAGGTCACAAAACACCCAGCTGATCTCCTTGTGTTATGCGGCTGCTTCCCACTAGCTATCTGTTTTACATTTGGTAGTGTATATATGTCCATGCCACTCTCTCACTTCTCTCAGTTACCCTTCCCACTCCCTGTGTCCTCAAGTCCATTCTCTATGTCTGCGTCTTTATTCCTGTCTTGCCCCTAGGCTCTTCAGAACCATTTTTTAATTCTTAACTCATAGTAACACATTGTCATCAGTTTGCTTTGGATACATTTTTTATGTTAATTTACATTGTTATTATCATTATTAATATTATTTGTGAAGGAACATTCAGAAGTTAATTCTTCATCTAGTTCCCTCTTTCCCTGAAGGTTGATTTGTTCAGTTTGACATCATCTGGATTGGTGATTCTTGGTTCTGAAAAAGCCTGGTTTATATTGACTTTGTCTAAATAATGTTGGAATGAAATTAAAGACTCAGGAGTGTCTTTAATGTCTCCACCATAGAATAAATGAGAAGTTTCAACCATTGTGGTTCTTTGTAAAACACCAGGGAATTCCTTAGAATAAATTCAGTCCTAAAATATATTCAAATCTATGCTCATCCAGAACTTGCACTTGCAGAGACCTACCTACCTTAGATAGCAAGAGACCTCAATCAATAACTGTTTGCCTCACTGAATTCTGACTAATCATTTTATTCACTCAATAGACATTTGTTTCCTTTCAAGAGCCACCTCTGAAAAATCTCACTCAACAGTGACTTTTCTTTGTCTCTTCTAAGGGTGTCTACAGAATTGAGCCTGAGTCGAGACAGTGAGGCAGGGGGCACAGATTACAAATCAGACAGACCTCAATTTTAATTCAATCCTTGGAAATGAAATGATGGAAATGTCTAGGTGTTAGAGTCATTTATCTGTAGAATGTGCCTTTCTAGACCCCAGCATGTGAGCATTTAGCCTACCTCATGGCACACAGTTAGTGCTCACTAACTGTGCTTGGCAGAGACTAGGTTAGTACCATCCAGAGGCAACTGTTGATATATTTGTCATGTCATCTGTTAAATCTGGTTAAATTCCTTGAATTCAGGAAGTAGTTATTCATGTATAGCTTGTCTGGTTTAGAGATTTTTATAAAAGTGTTACTTAGAGCTCAGAATATCTTTGTGTGTATTTAGGGATACTTAAATGCTTTTAAATAGATAAGACAGACCTTCAGTAATACCACCACTGAAACGTTCAATCAGGTATTGAGTGTGCTAGTCCTGAATGTCCATATTTATTCATTCATTCATTTATGATAAATTTATCAAGCACCTACTACATGCAAAGGACAATCACACAGGAAAATTTTTAGTCTGACGGGGCTTGCAAGTGTTTTTTCTTTTTTTTTTGCAAGGGAGACCAAGACTGGACAATTGAGTACACAATTAATCCTTCGATTACAAATATGAGAAATGCTGAAAATTAGAAGTGATGAGATGCTGAAATTCATAGACCAAGTGAAATATAACCTCACTCTGAGGTGCAGAGAATGGTTGTTTGAGTGAATAGCATTTAATTTGAGAAGTTAAGATCAAGCCAGATATAAAGTATACAAAGGTAGTATTAGAATTTTTGGTACAGTGATTTGGGTGACAGCTGGGACCTGGAGATTTGTAGACCATTCAAACTGTGGGAATAGCATGTGAAAAAGCCCTGGGGTGCAAAGGATCATGATACATCTGAGGTTTTAAAGAAGGGTGCCATGTTAAGCGAGGGCATAGAGTTAGGGCCTGTGAAGTAAGCTAGGCCTAGATGTAGGGTCTGAAAGGTAATGTGTATTTAATGTGCATTTTATTTTATTTTATGTGTATCTTGACAACAATGGGAAACTGAAACTACTAAATTATTTTAAGCATGGGAGAGATATAATCTATATGAATTTCTAAAATATCACTTTGGCTGACTTTAGGAAAATGGATTGAAGATGACAAAAGTGAATGCAGAAAGAAGAATAATCTAATTATAACAACATAATCAACAAGAATACTAGCATTTATACTTGTCTTTAATATCTGTCATTTAAATCTCACAATGGTCCAGTGATGAAGTTCTCTTATTCTACCACTTTGAGGAAAGAAGTGTAAACTATCTTGCCTGAAGTCTCTTAGAGATGGAAATGTCTAGGTGTTAGAGTCCAGATTTAATTTCAGACAAATTACTCCAGGGCAAAAAAAGAACAATAACAAAAAAAGTGAACAAAGTCAAAATTGGTTTCTGGCCTAAACACTGTCAGATAACACTAAAAATTGAGAAAAGTAAGTATAAGAAAAGCCTATGTAATTTCTCAGAATATATCATAAAATTGGTAGAAATCTATTTCATTTGCTTACAAATGGTATTTCCATATGGAAAAAATATATGAATATGTATATGCATGTGTATGTGTATGTGTGTAATCACCACACAACTAAGTTAATTGTTAACTGCTTTCAGTTGAAATTCCTGCTATTTTCCAGCAGGCCTGATTTTTATACGTATGGTCATTTCATTTAGAAACAATTCATTTATTCTTAAATCTCCTAATACATCTTGCAAAATCCAGATCTTTGCTCCCCCACTAATAGCTTTGTTTCAGGAGGTTATTTAGTTTCATGAATAAGAGCATAGACTTAAATTAGACACTTTCAGCTGACATCCAGTCCTATGATCTCACAAAAATTATTTTCTCCATGCCTATTTCCTCACTATTATCAATATCACCTTCCTCATTTAATGCCTCATTTAAGCACCTCATGTACTGTAAAGTGCTTTAGAACGTGCCTGGGATATGGCAGCACTCACTAAATGTTGGATATTAAATGCTAGCTGTTGAAGAAATAGAAGACATTCTCATATTTTTGTCACCAAAACTTCAAACCTGCACTTATAAGCACTTCTTCCCCCATTGTTCTTTTCCTACCCTGGAGAAGGAATCCCTTCTCCTGTCAAATGCCATGTGCGAACTTGATCCTCTAGATCCCATCACCTCTCTTGTTCTCTCCTCCTTTAGGAATCCTCTGTTTCCTAAAGCTCTCTCTCACTCTACTCAATCTTCTTTTCATTGACATGTAAGCATCCCCCTTATGACAGACAAGACATACTCTTGACATTCCCTAGTCACTTTATTTCTTTGTTCCCCATTACAAGGACATCTCTAGAAAGAACTGCTAGTATTCTCCATGCATTTGAATGTGTCATATATTGTTCCACTCTGATCAGGTTTCTTCACCCACCACTTACCAAAACACACGCTTGTCATTTTCCATCTTGCCAAATTCAGAGCTTGTCTGCCATTCTTCAATAACCTGGAGACCAGCAAATATGTATCCAGGACTTCCCTTTTGTCTAGTGTCCTTGCTCACTTAAAAGATGTCTAATTGACATTTCTACTTAGAAAGATGTCTCAAACATATTGACCTGGTGCAAAAGAGAACTGCTCATCCATAATCTACCTTCATCGTTTACCCCATAAGTTATTCACAAATGTTCAAGCAAGGTCCCAGTCATTATTCTTTATTCTTTTTTCCTCACCATGGCTCACCCTTCTTCCTCCACCTCTGCAGCTCTCAGAATGTTTCCTTCCCACCTGCACTCCCCAAAGCACAAACCCCTTCTGACCACTGCTTCCTCTACCTTCATCTAGACCAGCATAAGCTGTTTCACATACTGATGACACGGTCTTCCAATTCCTAGCTCTCCCCACTCTTATAGCCTTCCCAAAACATTCCCCACAAAGTTGCAAGAGTGATCTTCTCAAAATATACAGTTGAGTTTATCATTCTTCTATATTTAGCATAACAGTGGTTTACTGCACATAAGCTTCTTGTGTGACTTTACAATACTTTATACTCAACACTTAGTACAACATCTAGTACAAGTGGATATTTTGTGAGTGAATGACTGAGTGATTTCAATTATTTCACAGTCACTACTTCATACTACTGCCTCATGGAAGTACAACTATGGGTGATGATCCCAGAATGCTAGACATAAATTCCAGCTATGCTACCCACAAGGGAACTCAATTCTCTGGGCTTCAGTTCCCTAATCTCTGAAGTAATAATAGTAACTGTGGCACAGGATTTATAAAATACATGTGTTAGTAGACACAAATCCATTAGAATCATGTATGTTTGTTGCATACAATAGTGATGATGATGATAATGATCAACTACTTTATCAGGATGTAATATTTTTATCCACGTTGTTTTTTATTTTTTTTAATGTTGTTTTTAAAAATACAGCATTAATTACTTACTGGGGGATTCTGTGAAGCCTCTATACCTCTAGAAATAAAAGGCATTAATAAAAACTAAAATTTCAATATTAAGAGAATAATTCTGTTTTCATAAATTGCTCTATGTGTTTATTTCTTGCTTCTAACATCAAGTGATTTCCAAATCAGATGACCACAAGTTTATTAACAACCAGATACAGTGCCAGAAGTTTTGGCAACTTATGCGTGGCACAGAGTGGCAAAGTGCAGCACCGGGCAAGATACTTTCAAAACAGAAATGAGCGTTTCCTTTGATTATCTGTTTCTCTCAATAATTCCTTCACACCGAACTCCTGTTCACCACAGAATAGAAGCACGCTTGTGAAATTAATCATCAGAAAAGATGACTGGGCTTCCTTGGTGGCTCAGTGGTTGAGAGTCCGCCTGCCGATGCAGGGGACACGGGTTCGTGCCCCGGTCCGGGAAGATCCCACATGCCGCGGAGCAGCTGGGCCCGTGAGCCATGGCCGCTGAGCCTGCGCGTCCGGAGCCTGTGCTCCGCAAGGGGAGAGGCCACAACAGGGAGAGGCCCGCCTACCAGAAAAAAAAAAAAAGAAAAAGAAAGAAAAGATGACTTATTAACATCACATTTCACAGTGAGTGCAAGAATGAAGAAGCTGGTGCATGACTTTGAAAGCTAGCATTATCTGAAAAACGAACAAAAATTTAGCAAAGAAGTCAAGTGAATGGTCCTCTTCCTATTTATCCAGGTAACATCTCATGTTTTTCTAAATTTTCTTTCTTTCTTTTTGCTGGTTGCAATTATACTAGGATAATTATACTGACGTTGAGAGACAAGTGTTGTCAGCTTCTTCCTTGTGTATAATGGCCAAAATCATTTAGATTCAATGCAATAGAGGCCACATTTCCCGTTTTTTCAGCCATATAAGCCTACATTAGGGTTTAAAAGACCTCCGGTAACTACCCCAGCCTTCATCCAAGGAAAAAATAAATCAATTTTCCAGGATTTCTACAGCTCTTTTTTGGTCTCCATAGCAGTTAAGGGCAAGCTGAGAAGGAAAAAAAAAAAAAAAAAAAAAAAAGATTTATTTCCAGCTCTAGTGAAAGCTGAGTCCCAAGATAAAATAAAAAGCCAAGTATAATGAGAAAAAGGGAAGTAAAAGGAAGAAAACTCCTATAGGTCAGTACTGAATATGACCTTTGCTCTGAAAATTCAAAGAGTAATAAATTATAAGAGAAAATAGGAGCTCATTTGTGTCATTGAAGCTCTACCTCTTGCTTGACTAGGGAACTGAACAACAATACACAGATGGAGGGCAATGAATTTATGAAATTATGTGCCAGCTCCCAGGATAGGGCTTGAAATGTGCACTTGCTGTTGGCACTAGAATTGGGGCTTTGTTGATCTAATGCCAGAACTGCATGCTCACATTCTGCTTTTTGTGCCAAAGTTAGATGCTCAGATTTGGAAGCTAAAATTTATCAAGTTTTAGCACTGCCTCTCCACAGCCAAATGATCATGGCATAAAGAGGTCCATATTTTACTTCAGTTTGAAAGTAGAACTGCCACATTAGAACAAATTAACTCTCCTCAAAAAATTCAGATCTGAACCATTTCCCTTTTAATGAGCTCATCTAAAAAGAGTCTAGAAAGCTTTTTCTGTCTACTTCTGTTTTTTGTTAGGTAGTATAGCCTTGTGTCAATTTCCCCTGGCTTTTAGATTTAGACAAATATTTATTTTCTCTGTCCTGAACACTAATGATGTCCCTTGATTTTAAGAACTTATTTAACATAAATGATAATACAAAGAAATTAAGGTGGTCATATTTAATGATATAGTCTCCAGCCAATTATTTTTTTTTATTTTTTATTTTTTTGGCTGCACTGGGTCTTCATTGCTGTGCATGGGCTTTCTCTAGTTGTGGCGAGCGGGGGCTACTCTTCATTGCGGTGCGCAGGCTTCTCATTGTGGTGGCTTCTCTTGTTGCGGAGCACAGGCTCTAGGCACGCGGGCTTCGGTAGTTGTGGCACGTGTGCTCAGTAGTTGTGGCTTGCGGGCCCTACAGCGCAGGCTCAGTGGTTGTGGCGCACAGGGCTTAGTTGCTCCGTGGCATGTGGGATCTTCCCGGACCAGGGCTTGAACCTGTGTCCCTCGCACTGGTGGGCAGATTCTTAACCACTGCGCCACCAGGGAAGCCCTCCAGCCAATTTTTAAAGCTGTTGTTCCATTGGAAGCCAGAACCTCCCTATTCTGTTTTGTCCAGAGGGCACAAAATTATTTTTCATGTTATAGTAATGAAGCTCCTACATATCCTCTTCTGGCTACATCATGCCCATAATATAAAAAGCTACAGAAACTTCCAATATTCTCTATAATAAGAAATGCTTATTAAGTGCTCAGATGTTATATCCCTGAAGTCCTAAACTCTGTGTCAGCAGTTCTCATCCCCTTTTTTCACCACAGAATCATCTAAGAAACAATCTAAAAAGTACCTTTGGCCTAGCCCTCCCCAGATCAATTAAATCAGAACCTCTGAAAGTCGGGCTTAGGCATCCATGCTTTTTAAAGCTCCCAAGTTGATTCTAACGTGTGGCTAGAGTTGAGAACACTCTTCTGTGTGAAGGGATAGTCTATGTCTTTGTGGAAGCAAATCAAGGATGTACTGAGGAAGTACAACCAGGTAAAGACGAATCCTAAGTCAGTGATGCTAAAAATAAAAAGAATGTATATTACCTTTCTAGTAACTTGCTAATTTTTAGCAAGACGAGAATTAAGGATGCTATAAAGAATCACCAGATTTTCTTGTTTTTACTTTACTTTGAATTTCCTTTATACATATTTTTTCACAGAAACACTAACATAGAAAGTATTTAAGAGTATCAGAGTTACTTGTATGTGGAAAGGGAATGTGTGAGTATGAGTATTGTCCTATATGCTGTACAGAGTGAATTTGCTACTGAAAAATGGAATATAAAATACCTTCTCTGCCTGTTGTGCAAACAAGGGCAATGGAAAATAGCACTCACCTGAGATCTGCTAGGGAAACATTTATGGGGAAACTTAGAGCAACAGATCTAGGTGTGTGGGTCCCATTGCCCATTCTAGGGCACCACTCAGAGATCTAGAACAGTCATTTCAGACTCTGAAGAAGTGGCCGGCTGTTTAGTAGGACTGTCACGCTGCATGGTTAGGTAGGTTTAGACCTCTTTCTGATATGAGCAGGGCTATGACACAAGAGCAATATGACATGATGGCAGCTTGTCTCTGACTCTCTCCTGCAGCCCAGTATTAGAAGATGGGTGTAGCACCAACCCTTCCTTTGTTATAATTAAACCTGAGGGGCCAGTCCTTGTGGGTACAATTATGTGAACTGACAAGCCAGTGGCAGCATTTGCTACATCACTGTTCATGGTGGGGAGAAGGCTGAGTCTCTCCTCTGGTGTTACAAGGCCTGGAATCCTTGAGATGTGGCCAAGATTAACTGTGTTAAACCCAGGGCTACTGCTAGTTTTGCTCAGGACTTTACTAGAGGCCAACTGTTTTTCTGGGAGGCTGACCAGGACAAGATCAATCTTGAACAAGGTAACACTAATCATCACTCAGTCTGTTTCTCTCATTTGAAGGACAGCATGATACCTCTTATGTCAGCAGCCCATCCCTTGTAGCTTGTGAGTGCTGTCAGCCTAATCATCAGCATCCCAGGAAACTCTGGAAACTGGTTATAAATGGCTGAGTATCACCTTGGTGACGCAGACCACACACACCTCAGTGTGATAAGGTAATTTTTAGGAAGAGCCTATGAGCATGCATTGTCTAGTCTAGAAAGTATAACGAGGGTGGCCTTTTAGGTGAATCAGTACCTGCAGCCATGCTCCAAGTGTCCTGTAATTCCCAGGGGCCCCAAATCATTCTGGGGAAAGAAAGACCCATCCTGTATTGGTTGTTTAACCCTCTACATAGTAGAGCACATGGACTCAATAAAACAATGTTAGCCAGAATTTATTGAGTATTTAATATGAATCAGGAGCCATTCTAAGTACTTTTGTTCAATGGTTCATTATTCTTTACAACAACCCTGTGAAAGAGTGATTATTATTATCCCATTTTTAGAGAAGATTGAGGCATTAAGAGGTAAAGTCACTAGCCAAAGATTATGAGGCAGGTAGGTGGCAGAGCTTGATTTCCAATGATGCCCTGTTGATTCAGACTCTCCACCACTGCTTTTCAAGGCATCAGTGAAATGCACTTTTTGGACAATGAATTGTTTAGGAGCTCTAGTGACAGTGAGAAGACTAGTTAGAATTTAATTGCAATAGTAAATGTGACTTATATGAGGTATGTCATTGGAATAGGAAATAAGTAGACAGATTCAAGAGATACTTAGGGAGCTGGAATCAGAAAGACTTAGTGATTGAGGGTTTGTGGCAGGTAAGTAAGAAAGATGTATCAATCACTGTTCTCAGTTTCCTATCTGGTGAAATAAGATAGGGAGTAGTGGAGGTAAAGGAGTTGTGTGTCTGCAAGATCATGAATTTACTTTTGGATGTGATTAAGTTGAGAGAACTGTGACATTTCAATTGGAGTAATCAAGCAGGTTGTTGTGTATATTATTTACATTTCCTCTGATCATCATGATCAAAGAAGTTCCTTTGGCTGGAGTTTTGAACTGAGTATTCCAGTGAAGCTATGGAAGGCTAATAAATTATAGAAAAAGGAAAATAGAAAAAAAGATGTTCAGAGAGCATCTTTTGTAACTTGTGACTTAGAACCCAGGCAACCAAAGAGCAACCCACACTTCATATTGAGAAAAATGGCCTAGAGGAAAAGCGAAAACGATGCCTAGGATTAGGGAATCTCAAGTATAAATGAGATGAAAGAAAGGCAGAATATATTTTCAGTAATAGAGGGAAATAAAAAAAAATGAAACAAAAAATGCTTGATGACTGTAGTTAAGTATCAAGGCAGGATTCAGAAATACCTGCATGATTTATAGTCTGGGTGTTGTAGAAAGCAGTACTGAAGTGCTTGTGAATTTTGTAAGCTGGGGAGGGGAATAAATTTTGACCTAATTTCTAGGGATCATTTATTTTTACTTATTTTATAAGAGAAAATCAATTACTACTGATGATAATAAATATAAGAAAAGCATGGGAATACTAATTTTGACAGCTAATATATATCAAAGATCTGATAGCTTTTATATATTTAAAACTAGAATTAGGAAAATAAGTGGTATATCTAAATAATTGAAAGCATGTCAGTAGTGTTGGATTGTATAGACCTTTCCACAGGAAATCAGGTGTTAAGTTATCTTAAGCAACAACCAAAATTAACAGTGTTACTGCAGATGTTTGCTTAGTCCATCCTCAGAAAACATTCTTAAGCATCCTTGGGTCATTAAACAGCTACTGATTTATTCTTTGTCAAACATTTACTGTTCAGGTTTCATATAAGAGTACTTCCCTCCAATTCCATTCTACTTGTCCATTAATATTTTTAAAACTCTATCAAATTTTCATTAAAAATAGTTACATAATATATATTGTAGGAAACATGAATCACTATGGGAATAAGATCTGGATAAATCAAAATGGGTGTGCATATGGTATAGATACAGATATAGAATATCTATACACAATCATTGTGCAATATTCAGTATTTATAAGACAATGACTTGAGAACTTGAAAACATGTATTCTAATGTGTAGGCCCTCAAGTCTATGCCCCTTAAGGGGAAAAAAATGCTCTTTATTTTCTATTTCTGCACAAATTAAGTCCATACTCTGTATACTAAACATGCTCAAAAGTTCTCTCAAATATATATCCTAATATATAAAGTAGGTATCCTTATGCAATAGGTTTATTCTATTTTTAATTCTCTTTAAAGGTAAATAGTTGTACCAGATGATCTAGAAACGTTTCTAGGTCTAATTATTATTATTTTTTATTTCAGCATACCTATATGTGTGCCTACACACATACACATACACATACACATATATGCTTGGTGCTTGTTTTCTTTCCTACTAGTTTTATTTATATGATTAGATTAATTCAACAATTATTTACTGAGGCCCCCAAACAGATTAGTTTGTTTGCTCTAGAAAATACAGGCATACCTTGGAAATGAGATATTGGGGATTTGGTTCCAGACCACTGCAATAAAGCAAATATCTCAATAAAGGGAGTCACACGACCTTTTTGGTTTCCAAGTGCCTATAAAAGTTATGTTTACACTATACTGTAGTTTCTTAAGTATGCAATAGCATTATGTCTAAAAACACAGTGTAGCTACCTTTATTTAAAAAAAACTTTCTTCCTAAGAAATGCCAACCATCAACTGAGATTTCAGAGTCGTAATCTTTTTGCCGGTGGTGGGCCATGCCTTATTTGCTCAATGTTGATGCCTGCTGAATGATCAGGGCGGTGTGTGCTGAAGGTTGGAGCAGCTGTGGCAATTTGTATAAGATAACAAAGAGGTTTGCTGCATCAGTTGGCTCTTCCTTTCACGACTGATTCCTCTGTAGTACGCTATGCTGTTTGATAGCATTTTACCCACTGTAGAACTTCTTTCAAAGTTGACGTCAGTTCTCTCAATTGTCAGTACTTTATCAACCAAGTTAGTGTAATATTTTAAATCCTCTGCTGTCATTTCAACAGTCTTCATAGAATCTTCACCAGGATTCTTAGCCTTTTTTTTTTTTTTTTTTTGCAGTACGCGGGCCTCTCACTGTTGTGGCCTCTCCCGTGGCGGCGGAGCACAGGCTCCAGACGCACAGGCTCAGCGGCCATGGCTCACGGTCCCAGCCGCTCCGCGGCATGTGGGATCTTCCCAGACCGGTGCACGAACCCGTGTCCCCTGCATCGGCAGGCGGACTCTCAACCACTGCGCCACCAGGGAAGCCCCAACAATTATTTACTGAGGCCCCCAAACAGATTAGTTTGTTTGCTCTAGAAAATACAGGCATACCTTGGAAATGAGATATTGGGGATTTGGTTCCAGACCACTGCAATAAAGCAAATATCTCAATAAAGGGAGTCACACGACCTTTTTGGTTTCCAAGTGCCTATAAAAGTTATGTTTACACTATACTGTAGTTTCTTAAGTATGCAATAGCATTATGTCTAAAAACACAGTGTAGCTACCTTTATTTAAAAAAAACTTTCTTCCTAAGAAATGCCAACCATCAACTGAGATTTCAGAGTCGTAATCTTTTTGCCGGTGGTGGGCCATGCCTTATTTGCTCAATGTTGATGCCTGCTGAATGATCAGGGCGGTGTGTGCTGAAGGTTGGAGCAGCTGTGGCAATTTGTATAAGATAACAAAGAGGTTTGCTGCATCAGTTGGCTCTTCCTTTCACGACTGATTCCTCTGTAGTACGCTATGCTGTTTGATAGCATTTTACCCACTGTAGAACTTCTTTCAAAGTTGACGTCAGTTCTCTCAATTGTCAGTACTTTATCAACCAAGTTAGTGTAATATTTTAAATCCTCTGCTGTCATTTCAACAGTCTTCATAGAATCTTCACCAGGAGTAGATTCCATCTCAAGAAACCACTTTCCTTCCTCATCCATGAGAAGGTGTTCCTCATCCGTTAAAGTTTTAACAGAGATGGTAGCAGTTCAGTCACATCTTCAGGAGCCACTTCTGATTTTAGTTCTCTTGCTCTTTCCACCACATCTGCAGTTACTTCCTCCACTGAAGTCTTGAACCCCTCAAAGACACCCAAGAGAGTTGGAATCAACTTCCAAACTTGTGTTAATGTCGATATTTTTACTTCTTCCCATGAATCGCAAATGTTATTAATGGTATCTAGAATTTTGAATTCTTTCCAGAAGGTTTTCAATTAACTTTGCCCAGATTCATCCAAGGAATCACTTTCTATGACAGCTATTGTTTTACAAAATGTATTTCTTAAATAATAACTCTTGAAAGCCAAAATTATTCCTTGATCTATGGGTTACAGAATAGATATGAGTTAGCAGGTACAAAAACATTAACCTCACTGAACATCTCCACCAGAGCTCTTGAGTGCCCAAATGATTTGCCAATGAACAGTAATACTTTGAAAGGAATCTTTTTTTCTGAGCAGTGGCTCTCAACAGTGGGCTTAAAATAGTCATTAAACCACATTATAAGCCGATGTGCTGTCATCCAAGCATTGTTGTTCCATTTATAGAGCCCAGGAAGAGTAGATTTAGCATAATTCTTAAAGGCCCTAGGCTTTTTGGAAGGGTGAGAATTGGCTTCAACATAAAGTCACCAGCTTCAGTGACCCCTAATAAGGAAGTCAGCCTGTTCTTTGAAGCTTTGAAGCCAGGCATTGACTTCTCTCCAGCTATTAAAGCCCTAGATGACATTTTCTTCCAATAGAAAGCTGTTTTGTTGACATTGAAAATCGGTTGTTTAGTGTAGCCATGTTCATTAATTATCTTAGATAGATATTCTGGTTAACTTGGCTGCAGCTTTTATGTCAGCATATGCTGCTTCACCTTGCATTTTTATGTATGGAGATGGCTTCGTTCCTTAAATCTCAGGAACAAATCTCTGCCAGATTCGAACTTTTCTTAACGCAGTGTCCTCACCTCTCTCAGCCTTCATAGACTTGAAGAGAGTTGAGGCCTTGCTCTGGATTAGGCTTTGGCTTTAGGGACTGTTGTGGCTGGTTTGATCTTCTATCCAGACTGCCAAAACTTTCTGCATCTCAGCAATAGGCCTGGTTCACTTTCTTATCATTTGCACGTTCCCTGGAGGAGCATTGTTAATTTCCTCTAAGAATATTTCCCTTGCATTTGTAACTTAGTTTCTTGGCATAAGAGGCCTAACTTTGGGCCCAGTTGGATTTCTACATGCCTTCCTCACTAAGCTTAATCATTTCTAGCTTTTGATTTAAAGTGGGAAACGTGTGGTTCTTCCTTTCACTTGAACACTCAGAAGCCATTGTAGGGTTATTAATTGGCTTAATTTCAATATTGTTGTGTTTTTAGGAATAGGGAGGCCTGAGCAGAAGGAGGCAGTCAGGGAAAAGCCAGGCAGCGGAATAGTCAGAACACAGATTCATGGATTAAATTTGCCATTTTTCATGGGTGCCCCAAAACAATTACAATAATAACATCAAAGATCACTGATCACAGATCACCATAACAAACAAAAATAGAAAATGTTTGAAAACTTGCAAGAATTTCCAAAGTGTGACACAGAGACATGAAGGAAGCAAATACTGTTGGAAAAACAGCGCCAATGGACTTGCTTGACACAGGGTTGCCACAGACCTTCAATTTGTAAAAAATGCAATATCTGTGAAAAGCAACAAAGCAAAGCACAATAAAATGAGGTATGCCTGTGCTAAATAAATAAATAAATAAATATCTGCTGACTTCAATGGGTTCAACTTCTTTATTTGGGAGAATAGGACAAGACAATGGAATCTTGAAAGACATTGGGAAACATGGGTCCTGCCCTCAGTGCTGTCAAATATGAATTGTATCACCTTTGTGAACTTACTTAATAATTTTGGAATCTTAGTGTCCTTACCTGCAGAAAGGAAATGGTAATGCCTAGCTGAGGATGTTATTAGAGATTATTTTTCAAGTTCCTGGCACAGAAGCTGTCACAAAGCAGTAACTCAATCCTGTTCACTAGCATGTTACAAATCATGGCCACACAGAGTGATGAATAGGGTAATGTAACCACTGCTTCAGAAACTGAAAAAAGGAAACGTTTATTTCTGACTAGGATGAAGAAGGATCTGTCTTGAATTAGTCAGTTTGGCAGGCAGACAAAGGAAGGAGAGCCTTTTAGGCAAAGACAGCTGTCTCCACTAATGTACACAGAAGTAGGGAAGGCTGGGAAGGAGGGAGGCCACAGGAGAGGGCTGATATCAGGAAAGGTATCTTCAGATCTCTGTTTCTTCCTCAAATCTATATTTCTAATTTCTTACCAGGCATTGCTATTGACTGTCCTACAGACACTTCAAACTCAATATGCCTGCAAAGAAACTCATTATCTTTTATCCCAATCCATACTCCCCTTCTTTATTCCTTGCCAATGATGTATTCATCCTCCCAAACCCAAGGTGAAAAAAATGGAGTCATCTTCAGTGTATAACTTTCACATGCAGTTTGGTGCCACATGTTATCATAGGGCCAGAGAAAAGGAAACAAAGTTTGCTATTTGGGGAGGATTGAGAAAGAGGGAGAGAAAGGATGATAATTTTGTAGCTGAGTATTTTTTCTTTTTAACATTTTTATTGGAGTATAATTGCTTTACAATGGTGTGTTAGTTTCTGTTTTATAACAAAGTGAATCAGTTATACATATACATATATCCCCATATCTCTTCCGTCTTGCATCTCCCTCCCTTCCACTCTCCCTATTCCACCCTTCTAGCCGGTCACAAATCATCGAGCTGATCTCCCTGTGCTATGCAACTGCTTCCCACTAGCTAGCTATTTTACATTTGGTAGTGCATATATGTCCATATATACACTACCACTCTCTCACTTTGTCCCAGCTTACCCTTCCCCACCCCCGTGTCCTCAACTCCATTCTTTATGTCTGCGTCGTTATTCCTGTCCTGCTCCTAGGTTCCTCAGACCCATTTGTTTTTTTTTAGATTCCATATATATGTGCTAGCATACAGTATTTGTTTTTCTCTTTCTGATTACTTCACTCTTACTACACTTACTTACTTCACTACACTTACTTCACACTACACTTACTTCACAGAGTATGGCAGACTCTAGGTCCATCCACCTTACTACAAATAACTCAATTTCATTTCTTTTCATGACTGAGTAATATTCCATTCTATACATGAGCCACATCTTCGTTATCCATTCATCTGTCGATGGACACTTAGGTTGCTTCCATATCCTGCTACTGTAAATAGAGCTGCAATGAACATTGTGGTATATGACTATTTTTGAATTATGGTTTTCTCAGGGTATATACCCAGTAGTGGGATTGCTGGGTAATATGGTAGTTCTATTTTTAGATTTCTAAGGAACCTCTATACTGTTCTCCATAGTGGCTGTATCAATTTACATTCCCACCAACAGTGTATGAGGGTTCCCTTTTCTCCACACCCTCTCCAGCATTTATTCTTTGTAGATTTTTTTATGATGGCCATTCTGACCTGTGTGAGATGATATCACATTGTAGTTTTGATTTTCATTTCTCTAATTAATGATGTTGAGCATCATTTCATGTGTTTGTTGGCAAAATGTATATCTTCTTCGGAGAAATGTCTATTTAGGTCTTCTGCCCATTCTTGGATTGGGTTGTTTGTCTGCATCTATTGAGATGATCATATGGTTTTTCTCCTTCAGTTTGTTAATATGGTGTATCACATTGATTGATTTGTGTATATTGAAGAATCCTTGCATTCCTGTGATAAACCCCACTTGATCAAGGTGTATGATCCTTTTAATGTGCTCTTGGATTCTGTTTGCTAGTATTTTGTTGAGGATTTTTGCATCTATGTTCATCAGTGATATTGGCCTGTAGTTTTCTTTTTTTGTGACATCTTTTTCTGGGTTTGGTATCAGGGTGATGGTAGCCTCATACAATGAGTTTGGGAGTATTCCTCCTTCTGCTATATTTTGCAAGAGTTTGAGAAGGATAGGTGTTAGCTCTTCTCTAAGTGTTTGATAGAATTCGCCTGTGAAGCCATCTGGTCCTGGGCTTTTGTTTGTTGGAAGGTTTTTAATCACAGTTTCCATTTCACTCCTTGTGATTTGTCTGTTCATGTTTTCTTTTTCTTCCTGGTTCAGTCTCGGAAGGTTGTGCATTTCTAAGAATTTGTCCATTTCTTCCAAGTTGTCCATTTTATTGGTATATAGTTGTTTCTAGTAATCTCTCATGATCCTTTGCATTTCTTCAGTGTCAGTTGTTACTTTTCCTTTTTCATTTCTAATTCTATTGATTTGAGTCTTCTCCCTTTTTTTCGTGATGAGTCTGGCTAATGGTTTATCGATTTTGTTTATCTTCTCAAAGAACCAGCTTTTAGTTTAATTTATCTTTGCTATGGTTTCCTTCATTTATTTCTGGTCTCATCTTTATGATTTCTTTACTTATGCTAACTTTGGGGGTTTTTTGTTCTTCTTTCTCTAATTGCTTTAGGTGTAAGGTTAGGTTGTTTATCTGAGATGTTTCTTGTTTCTTGAGGTATGATGGTATTGCTATAAACTTCCCTCTTAGAACTGCTTTTGTTGCATCTCATAGGTTTTGGGTCTTCATGTTTCCATTGTCATTTGTTTCTAGGTATTTTTTGAATTCCTCTTTGATTTCTTCAGTGATCTCTTGGTTATTAAGTAGTGTATTGTTTAGCCTCTATGTGTTTATATTTTTTACAGATTTTTTCCTGTAATTGATATCTAGTCTCATAGCGTTGTGGTCGGAAAAGATACCTGATACAATTTCAGTTTTCTTAAATTTACCAAGGCTTGATTTGTGATCCAAGATATGATCTATCCTGGAGAATGTTCCATGAGCACTTGAGATGAAAGTGTATTCTGTGGTTTTTGGATGGAGTGTCCTATAAATATCAATTAAGTCCACCTTCCTTAATGTATCATTTAAAGCTTGTGTTTCCTTATTATTTTCATTTTGGATCTTCTGTCCATTGGTGAAAGTGTGGTGTTAAAGTCCCCTACTATGATTGTGTTACTGTCAATTTCCCCTTTTATGGCTGTTAGTATTTGCCTTATGTATTGATGTGCTCCTATGTTGGGTGCATAAATATTTACAATTGTTATATCCTCTTCTTGGATTGATCCCTTGATCATTATGTAGTGTCCTTCTTTGTCTCTTGTAATAGTCTTTGTTTTCAAGTCTGTTTTGTCTGATATGAGAATTGCTACTCCAGCTTTCTTTTGATTTCCATTTTCATGGAATATGTTTTTCCATACCCTCACTTTCAGTCTGTGTGTGTCCCTAGGTCTGAAGTGGATCTCTTGTAGACAGTGTATATATAGGTCTTGTTTTTGTATCCATTCAGCTGTCTGGGTCTTTTGGCTGGAGCATTTAATCCATTTACATTTAAGGTAATTATTGATATGTATGTTCCTATTACCATTTTCTTAAGAGTTTTGGGTTTGTTTTTGTAGGTCTTTTTCTTCTCTTGTGTTTCCTACCTAGAGAACTTCGTTTAGCATTTGTTGTAAAGCTGGTTTGGTGGTGCTGAATTCTCTTAGCTTTTGTTTGTCTGTAAAGGTTTTAATTTCTCTGTCAAGTCTGAATGAGCTCCTTGCTGGATACAGTTATCATGGTTGTAGGTTTTTCCCTTTTATCACTTTAAATATGTCCTGCCAATCCCTTCTTGCTTGCAGAATTTCTGATGAAAGATCAGCTTTTAACCTTATGGGGATTCCCTTGTATGTTTTTTTTTTTTTTCCCTTGCTGCTTTTAAAATTTTGTCTTTGTATTTAATTTTTGATAGTTTGATTAATATGTGTCTTGACGTGTTTCTCCTTAGATTTATCCTGTATGGGACTCTCTGTGCTTCCTGGACTTGATTAACTATTTCCTTTCCCATATTAAGGAAGTTTTCAACTATAATCTCTTCAAATATTTTCTCAGTCCCTTTCTTTTTCTCTTGTTCTTCTGGGATCTCTATAATTCGAATGTTGGTGCATTTAATGTTATCCCAGAGGTCTCTGAGACTGTCCTCAATTCTTTTCATTCATTTCTCTTTCTCCTGCTCTGCAGTAGTTATATCAACCATTTTATCTTCCAGGTCACTTATCTGTTCTTCTGGCTCAGTTATTCTGCTATTGATTCCTTCTAGAGAATTTTAAATTTCATTTATTGTGTTGTTCATCACTGTTTGTATGCTCTTTAGTTCTTCTAGGTCCCTGTTAAACATTTCTAGTATTTTCTCCATTCTATTTCCAAGATTTTGGATCATCTTTACTATCGTTATTCCGAATTTTTTTTCAGTTAGACTGCCTATTTCCTCTTCATTTGTTTGGTCTGGTGGGTTTTTACCTTGCTCCTACAACTGCTGTGTGTTTCTTTGTCTTCTCATTTTGCTTATCTTACTGTGTTTGGGGTCTCCTTTTCACAGGCTGCAGGTTCATAGTTCCCATTGTTTTTGTTGTCTGTCCCCAGTAGCTAAGGTTTGTTCAGTGGGTTGTGTAGGCTTTCTGGTGGAGGGGACTAGTCCCTGTGTTCTGGTCGATGAGGCTATATCTTGTCTTCTGGTGGGCAGGTCCATGTCTGGTTGTGTGTTTTGGGGTGTTGTGATATTATTATTATTTTAGGCAGTCTCTCTGCTAATGCGTGTAGTTGTGTTCCTGTATTGCTAGTTTTTTGGCATAGAGTGTCCAGCTCTGTAGCTTGCTGGCTGTTGAGTGGAGCTGGGTCTTGGCGTTGAGATGGCTATCTCTTGGAGATTTTCACTGTTTGATATTATGTGGAGCTGGGACGTCTCTGGTGGATCAATGTCTTGAACTTGGTTCTCCTACTTCAGAGGCACAGCCCTGATGCCTGGCTGGCGCACCAAGAGCCTGTCATCCACATGGCTCAGAATAAAAGGGAGAAAAGGAAGAAAGGAAGAAAGAAAGAAAGGAAGAAAAAGAGAAAATAAAAATTTTAAAATGTTATTAAAATAAAAAACAATAAATAATTATTTAAAATAATTTTTAAGTAATTAAAATAGAAAGAAAGAAGGAAGAGAACTACCAAACCAAAAAATAAATTCAACAATGATAGCAAGCACTGAAAAATATACTAAAAACAATACAAAACAAAACAAAAAACCAAAAAAGAACGGACAGACAGAACCCTAGGACAAATGGTAAAAGCAATGCTATACAGACAAAATCACACACAGAAGCATATGCATACACACTCAGAAAAAGAGAAAAAGGGAAAAAAAAAATATATATATATATCCTTTTTTATCCACCTACTCAGTTTGGATGATTCGTTGTCTATTCAGGTGTTCCACAGATGCAAGGTACATCAAGTTGATTGTGGAGATTTAATCTGCTGCTTCTGAGGCTGCTGGGAGAAATTTCCCTTTCTCTTCTTTGTTTGCACAGCTCCCCAGTTTCAGCTTTGGATTTGGACCTGCCTCTGCATGTAGGTCGTCCGAGGGTGTCTGTTCTTCGCTCAGACAGGACGGGGTTAAAGGAGCAGCTGATTAGGGGACTCTGGCTCACTCAGGCATGGGGGAGGGAGGGATGCGGATGCGGGGCAAGCCTGTGGCGGCAGAGGCCAGCGTGACGTTGCACCAACCTGAGGTGCGCCATGTGTTCTCCCGGGGAAGTTGTCCCTGGATCAGGGAACCCTGGCAGTGGCGAGCTGCACAGGCTCCTGGGAGGGCAGGTGTGATTCGTGACCTGTGTTTGCACATAGGCTTCTTGGTGGCTGCAGCAGCAGTCTTAGTGTCTCATGGCTGTCTCTGGGGTCCTTGCTGTTAGCCGCGTCTCGCGCCCGTCTCTGGAGCTCCTTTAAGCAGCGCTCTTAATCCCCTCTCCTCACACACCAGGAAACAAAGAGGGAAGAACAAGTCTCTTGCCTCTTCGGCAGGTCCAGACTTTTCCCCGGACTCCCTCCTGGCCAGCTGTGGTGCACTAGCCCCATTCAGGCTGTGTTCATGCCACCAACCCCAGTCCTCTCCCTGCAATCTAACCGAAGCCCAAGCCTCAGCTCCCAGCCCTGCCCGCCCTGGTGGGTGAGCAGACAAACCTCTCAGGCTGGTGAGTGCCGGTCGGCACCGATCCTCTGTGCGGGAATCTCTCTGCTTTGCTCTCTGCACCCCTGTTGCTGTGCTCTCCTCTGTGACTCCGAAGCTTCCCCCACCTGCCACCCATGGTCTCCGCCCATGAAGGGGCTTCCTAGTGTGTGGAAACCTTTCCTCCTTCACAGCTCCCTCCCAGAGGGGCAGGTCCCATCCCTATTCTTTTTCTCTGTTTTTTCTTTTTTCTTTTGCCCTACCCAGGTACGTGGGGTGTTTCTTGCCTTTTGGGAGGTCTGAGGTCTTCTGCCAGTGTTCGGTAGGTGTTCTGTAGGAGTTGTTCCACATGTAGATGTATTTCTGATGTATTTGTGGGGAGGAAGGTGATCTCCATGTTTTACTCTTCCGCCATCTTGAAGCTCCCCCCTGTAGCTGAGTATTTAGTTCAGATGTGTCCCTGTACCAATAGTATCTTTGATTACTCTTCCCTCTTATTATTTCTCATCTAAAAGTTCTTTCTTGTTATTTCCAAACCCATTTAACATTAGAAATTGTGCTGCAGCATACTATGTATTCTATGTTTGCTTATGCTTTTGTTTTGCTGTAAGTATAGTGAATATTATATATATATATTTCTGAAAAAGAAGTTGTGTCTATAGACCAAACATAAACATTTCAATTCAAGTTAGTGTAAATGTTTATGATTTTTGTCTAACTTAATTATGTTCCCTGATATTTATTTGAAAAGGCTTGGTTAGATGAAAGATAGCTATATACTGATAAGCTTAATAATGAACTAGGCAATGTAGATTCAGTATTAAAAACCAAAATACACCCATTTAGGTCTTTGTTTTCCAAAATACACCCATTTAGGTCTTTGTTTTCAATGTATTTGCTTTTCCAAGTAGCCAGTTTTATGAGGTTAATATAAAATCAAGGTTATTTAGTTATCTGTTCTCAGTACATGAAAGGCCAAACATTTCCAAACTAAGCCACATTTTTACTGAGATAGACATCCTCAATATATTTATTTATTGTTCTTATGGTTCCAATAAGAACATATATGAAATCTATGAACAGTTTCCTTAGTATCTTATCAGATGGTTATGGCAATACAGGTTTCTCCTGCTCTCTGAAACTAGAGTGCTTCTATGAAAACTTTTGCAAGCTGAAATGGTGTAAAGCAAAACAATTTTCACTTTTCACCTTTTTTTAGTAAAAGTGAAAATTCTCTTCAGATTTCTTTCTGTTATCAGAAACAGGTACTAACATAGATCCTCCTTTTGTAAAAGTGAAGTGGCATAAAGCGAACTTTTGCAAGGTGAGGGATACCTGTAATCTAGTTGAGGGTGTTAAATGTGACCATCTCATATTTACTGCAGGATGGCACTGCTTACCATCTTCTTTTGATTTAAAATGACTTCTTTCTTGTAAGTTGCTCTTTAGTAATTAAATACATTTGTTGTTTTTGATTCCAAGTCTGATGACATACAGATAAACATTTTTTGTGTTGTACTAGCACAAAATGCTTGTGGAGTGAGTCCTTCGGTTTTATACTAAAGTCCTTCATTTGAATTGGTAACATCAATGACTTAGACATATTTGTTTTGTAAGAGAATGAATGAATGATCAATTTATAATCTAAATTAAACTGATGAAAAGAGTTTCAGAACTAAAAATTGAGATAACTACTCTCTTCTATTAGTACTGACTTTTAGTTCTTTGAATACATATTTTTTCTATATGTGAACCTTAAAGTTTCTCAGTATTTTATTGTGTGCTAATGTATTAAAATAAATTCATTTACAGTTAAATACTCTATTATGATTTAAAAGCATTCTGTCTTTGAATGTGTATCTTAGATTTAAAATTCTTATGGGTGGAAGGGCAAATGAGATCTTTGCAGTTCTTGCTGTATATTTCTTAATTAAAAAAGAAAACTGCCGATGCAGGGGACACGGGTTCATGCCCCGGTCCGGGAAGATCCCACATGCCACGGAGCGGCTGGGCCCGTGAGCCATGGCCACTGAGCCTGCGCGTCCGGAGCCTGTGTGCCACAATGGGAGAGGCCACAACAGTGAGAGGCCTGCGTACCACAAAAAAAAAAAAAAAAAGTTTTGCACAGGTCTATATAGAAGCTTTAGCTATATAAATTTAAAATAATAACAATGACAATAATATAACTTTCAATGCAGTCATCTGAAAATGGCAGACTTAACAGATACAAATATGATGTTGCATATTTAATCTGCTACATGTGTCATCTTGAACACATGCCCAACGGTTGTGATGCAGGGTGAGACCAGGCTTTATGCTATTACTTGGATTCAGTTATAAGGGGTAGTCCACCCAGAGCAGGTGGTATTGTATGCACTGTCCTATTTAAAGATCTTGCCATTTGGCACCTAGGCCCTGAGGCAGAATTCCAACCAAATTGTCAGTAGGAATGATGCCAACCTAACAGATGAGCGGAAGGCGCCAAAGCTGAGAGTCCGTGTTCACGTATCAAATGTGTTTACTTACAGCAGGATTCCCAGTTACAAGTCTTCAAACATGTTCAGAAAAAATGTGCCAACATGAAGAGGTTGCCCTGCCTTTAATCCTCCTAAATCAAGGATTAACCTTGAATTTATTTTTAGAGATGCAATTTAGCCACAAACCTCTGTTGTCTTTTTAAGCTGGAGGAAGAATAGGTAGTTTGGGATTTTTTTTTTTTCAAGATTTATTATTTATTTATTTGTTTATTTTTGGCTGTGTCGGGTCTTCGTTATGGCACGCAGGATCTTTGTTGAGGCATGTAGGATCTTTCATTGCTGCGTGGGGCTTCTCTTTAGTTGTGGCATTTGGGTTTTCTCTCTAGTTGTGGCATGCAGGCTCCAGGGCTTGTGGGCTCTGTAGTTCGTGGCACACAGCCTCTCTAGTTGAGATGCGCAAGCTCACTAGTTGTGGCGCCTGGGCTTAGTTGCCTTGCAGCATGTGGGATCTTAATTCCCTGACCAGGGATCAAACCCACATTCCCTGCATTGGGAAGCAGATTCTTTACCACTGGACCACCAGGGAAGTCCTGGATTTATGCATTTAATTGCTCAATCCTTTGTTGTTTATCTGGTCGCTCATTATAATAATAATAATTTAAATGCCATTAATTGAAAATTTTGTATTGATTGTATTCATACTAAACTATTGTTTATGAATGATACAGCCACATAACATATAGGACTAATTTTTTAAAAGGATGAAAGTTGATTTCCTTAATATTCCCACAATATTCACTCAAAGCTATAAGTAAGGCAATGAATAATTACCTACATTTCACCTTTACAAAATAGTGAAAATTAATACTTCACTGGGTCATTTTACCCACAGATGACTCAATGAAAATGTGCTACAGGAATAAATTGCAAATAATTTGTTGAGAGACTCAGTATGATTGTTATTAAAAATCTTGAGGGTCTTCCCCGGTTGCACAGTGCTTAAGAATCCGCCTGCCAATGCAGGGCACACAGGTTCGGGCCCTGGTCTGGGAAGATCCCACATGCTGCGGAGCAACTAAGCTTGTGCGCCACTCCTACTGAGCCTGTTCTCTGGAGCCCGCGAGCCACAGCTACCTAGCCCACATGCTGCAATTACTGAAGCCCACACGCCTAGAGCCCATGCTCCACAATAAGAGAAGCCACCACAATGAGAAGCCGGTACAACACAATGAAGAGTAGCCCCCGCTCGCCGCAACTAGAGAAAGCCTGCGCGCAGCAACAAAGATCCAATGCAGCCAAAAAAATTTTTTTTGAGTTATTTTTTTTTAAATATGTAACTAGGAAATGTTTTAGAGAAAACTGTTGGACAATTACTGTGTTTACTAAAATGGACTAAAATGTATTCCTACTTGAAGTTTAGTGGCTGTATAGTAAAATGTGCTGAGACTAAGTCTGATTCACAAAGGTAGTTAGTGCACTTAGTTACTGGTGTTCTCTTCACATAATTTAGCAATTGACAGGGCAACAAAGTTAAAAAATAAATGCAAGTATTTAAAGGCCACAGTTTACAAAGAAAATAAGTACTAAGAGAAAGATCATTCTTTTAGCTGTTTCCAGTGTGAGAACAACATGAACTCTCAAAAGGCAAAATTGCTGTGAAAGTAAAGCTTCCAGTTGCTTTAGAATCCATATGAAAGCCAAATGCTAATCTCTAGATTGTTTTACTAGATTGCCTCAACATAAGATGCCATTCTTATGAAAAACTTTATGATTTTGTTAAATAAGTAAAGCATGACAGTTATAGGAATCTTAGACAATAAAGACGTGCACAAATAAAAATGGCTACCGAATCACTCCAAATGCAACATCAGTCTTTAAAATGCAAATATTTTGTGCTATTTGTACATGTGTTCATATTAAAGTGAGATCACGTAAAATGTGTTTAGTACTGAAATCTGTTTTTTATTTTTTTGCTTAAAATATATTGGTACCATCTCCTAATTTAAAAAATACACCTATTGCATCAATTTCAAATTAAGGGTATATTTCAGGACACTTAGATTGTTTGTAATTTTGCATCTTTAAAAAGAGAAACTGTATAGTTCCTTTACTATAGCCTGGAGAACATGTTTAAGTGTTTTCTTAGGTTCTGACCCTGTAGATGGTATTGCCTGACTTAATGTTACACATTTTTGTAAGCATTTTGAATTGCCTTGCAGAAAGTTAACTCTAGTAAAAACTCACACCAACAATGCATGAGAATGAGTTTCCCTACAAAACAAAAAACACTAGCTGTAATCAAAAAATTTTATCATTTACCACCTGATAAGAAATAAATAGAATGTCATTCAAAATATTTTTTCTATTATTATGAATGACTGAATTATTTGGCCTAGGTTTTATTGGCCAGTTTTATATTTTGTGATTCCTTTATTTGAATGTAAGATCCAATGGTTAAACGTTTATTTTCTTTTGTTCAATTTTCATCTACAGTAACTAGAACAATTTCTGTAACAGAGGAGACATTATCCTCAACTATTTTGTTTAAGTTAACAATTTTTGAAGCATCATTTCTATTCTTTGTTCATTTTCTATTGGCATGTTGACATGTGTGTGTTGATTTGTGTTATGTGTGTTTTTTTAACTGTAAAATTATTAATCTCTTGTCTGCCAAAAATGAAAGTCTATTTTTTTTTCCAATTACCTGAAATATGTTTATAGCATCTTGTCTGCCTCCTTCCCTCCTTCTCTTTCTAATTTTTATTTTGAAGTATATACTGTTAAATAGCTCAGTCTGTTTCCTTTTGCCTTTGGAGTCATGCTTAAAAATCTGTCATTTTTAAAAGATGTCTATTTAAATCCACACTGGATTTTTTTTTCTAAAAATGTGTTAGATAAATATAATTTTCTCTTAATTTCTAACCTGTTATCCTAACACTATTTATGAATTAGCTCCCTTTTCTTGAAATTGAGTTCTATATATATACTAAATATATTAAATATCTAGGAATGTTTGACCCTATTTCTCTAGCTTTTGATCTATTCTATTGATATGACCATTTTCCCCCTAGTACCTTGTAGTTTTCACTCAATTGATAGTGTGTTTTAAAAGCTGATAAAGTCCTCTTTACTCTTGATTTCATCTACATGCTGTCTAAATTTTAATAAATATTCATTAAATATGAATTGCTCACCTTATTCTTCATTATACATGTTTTGAGTTAGTCATCTTAGTCATTTTTTTCTTCCATAAGCATTTGAGATTTATTTTGGAGGGAATGGTTTTTTTTAATGCCCTACTTGTTTTTTAAAAGAATGTTGTTAATGCTTTGGTTAGAAAAGCAATTATATGCCAATAAAGATGTTAATTAAAAAAAATCCAATTTTAAATCAATAAAGGATATATTTTGCAAATAAACATATTTTGTATTTAGGTTAGGAAGTTACCTCCATGTCTGTTGTGCCAGTCAACATGCAGCATTACTTAAATTTAGCTATCTGGACTGTGAACAATCTAAAATGCCATGTGGCTGCTGCCATTTCTCTTGTGCTTCCATCAGTTTGTTATGTGTTTCCTACCTTATAATTAAAAATATATTGGCCATGAGTTGTATGTAAATATGAAGCTTGCTGCATATCCACGTATATGGAGGTAAAACTTCAGACGCATAAGCATTTAGCTACAGATATCTAAAAATAATTTTCCTTTATCTTAAAATACTGTTTTGCAATCAAGAAAATGTATCATGAGGTGGAATTATTTTTCACACAGGTAAAGTAATCCTAATCACAGTTAATGAGCAATATATACTTTCCAAAGCCTTTTATATCAGTGGCAGATGAAGAGTTCTCACAAAAGAATTAAATGTCAAGGCAAACAAGTACAAGGTTTGTATGGTCAAATCATACCTTTTAAGTGAGGATATTGTACTTGAAAGAGGAAATAATCTCTCATTCAGGTACAGGCTATGCTGAATTCACACATGAAATGCTGCCTGCATATGAGTGTAACATTTCAAAAAAGGTATGTTAGGTTTGGAAAAGCCAAGAGAACGAAAATGAAATGGTCAAGGGCAGGCAGTTGTTTACATGGAGGATGCCCTTGAAGTTGCCAGGGGTGAGTTGTGGAGAGAGCCACACCGAGCTCCTTCAATTTTGGCACAGATAAATGACAGTATCTCAATCTCAGATGAAGTGCCACATTAACACAACCACAAAATCTGTCTCTTGTATTAGTCTAGATTGTCTAAGATGTAAGTATTGATAGGAAATAAGATGTGCGGGACATTTATTCAGGGAAGAGGGAATGGAACCAGGCAAGTCTGGAAGAACCTTTGGGTGATGATGGAGGTCTGACCTCTTAAAGCAGAGAAGAAAGAAAGGAAGTGAAACATGGTTTTAAGAAAATTCTAGTAAAGGTATCAGGCAGTCCTGAGCCAATGTCCCCACTTAGGGGAATGTTTCCCAGAAATGGTCCATCTCAGTACATCTATCATGCTCGGTCATTGACTAGGAGCAGCTATGAGAATCACAACTTCCATCCGAACGGGTTCTGCATCTCATAAGGCAGCAACTGTGGCTGCAAGTCATATATGTAGGAGAGCCCGTAGATAGATTGTCATGGCAGCCAAAGCATTTGACACCTGTCCCCTCCCCCATGTTTGTTCTTCTAATCTGGATGCCTCTGCTAACTCTATTCTATACAGACTTTCTGATTCTTTATTGAAGTATAAATTAAAAAGCTCAGGGGTCAAGTGAGAGAACAAATACATGTTGTTACATGATTAAAGTGTATGCACAGTGTGAATCATATACAGTTTGGGTAAATTTAAAATAGACATATTCAAATATATCCCAAGTAGAGAGGATCCTCTCAATTTAAATCAGTTAATGTGAAATTTCAAAGTAAAATCTTTTATGTAATTAGACAGCAAAGTGTCACTAACCGCTTTTGTTACATTTTTAAATGCTTCTTTTTAATGTATTATTTATAATGTTTGTTCTTTATCAAGGATTTAAAACTTTCTCCAAAACACTTCTGAAAACTCTGTTTCAAAGTAAATTAGCTACTTTAACTTCTGTTAAAAATAATGTAGTTACACTTTCTTTTAAATAAGAGATTAAGTTTACAGCTGATGGAAACAGGAAGCTGATCACACTTCTCCTAAAAAAGTGAATTTTTAGAAAAGCATATTGACCAAGAAACCGTTAAGAACTCAAGAGTTCTAATCATGGTGGGCAGGGGACTCTATAAGCCAGTGGTTTAGGGAAGCCTGTCTAGTTTCGTTCCCATTCTTCATCCCTGTGGGAGAAGGGATGAAAGGATACCGGAGCTCTTGGGGCACAGCTGATCCAGAGTGCCAGAAAAGACAAATTACAGCTTTCAAGAGATGGGAAATAGTCATGGAAATGAATCACCCTTGCTAAGGTGGTAATGGCTGATTGTTGTATGATAAACAATTCCAGAAAGACTTTGTTGTCAAGAGCCTGAAGGCTAAGGAAAAACATCAGGAAGAATTTCTGACTGACAATCTGAATTCCAGGTGAGTCAGAAGAAAACCTTGTAATAAAAGGCTATACATATGATCAGGGTGAATTAGGAAAACAAGTTAAATAGGATTTAAAATTAATGTGCTGCATGTATATTGTCATTTCCTTAGTGAACTGGTTCTAGGGGGATGATAACTTCTTTTTATGTATTTTGAGTTTATTTAATTTATTAATATATTTTAATTAAAACACAAGAAATGGTGTATAACACCCTATTAGTAACCTAAAATATGATAAGGTTATTAGCCATCTGTCTTCCTGAAAAGCAATCTCTGAAAATTCTCATTCTGCTGACAAACACATGTTCGCAAACTTGGAATCTTGAACACACACGCTTGGGCACTTAGAGGGGAGCTGCCAAAAAGGAAACGAAGAAAATCAAACTTCAGTTATGAATGGAGAAGCAATGCAGAGAGTGTTATAACTTACTCATGTATGAGGGACAGAAGACTGTATTCTAGTGGAATACACAAGGCCAGGTTAAATCACATGACTGTTGTATATGACCTTCTTTCAATAATCAGGGGAAAAAATGAATCAAAAGGAAAAGCTCTCATTATTCTTTGTGATATATTTAGAGAAAAAACAAAAAAAGCATGAAGGGTTACATAAAATGTTCCTTTCCATTAGTATTCATAACTGAGATTGTTTTGGTTAGTTTTATCCAGTTTTATACATTCCAGCTTGCTATATTTTAAGGAGATATTTAGCAATAAAAATGTCTGAACAATTAAAAAATATAAATTGCATCAATAGCATCAATTTAAAAGACATTAGGTTCGTATTTCTATACATAAAATTCTAATATTAAGATAATTATGTGTATTTAACCACTTGCATGAAAGATTAATGTAGATGTTTATTGCATGTTTTTGATAACTGAATGCAGTGGGAGAGGGCATGGGTATTGCAGTCACATCCATGTGGAGTTAAATCCTCTATATACCATGTATTCAATATCCGGATCCTGTCAAAATTCTGATTCTCTAACTAAGCTTTTACTTGTTCATCTATGCTATGGGGAAAATGATACCATTATTGTAAAAATTGGGGAAAAATTTCCGTGACTGCTTTTGAAGGTATCAGTACTCATGTGGTAACTATCCAACAATTGTTTCCTGCATGTTGCAGAATAAGACTGAGTGCTGCTTTGTCTTATTTTAGAGCTACCCTCTAGTTAACTTAAGCTGTTGAGCTTTGTTTTTATGAGAGAGCTGAGGAACTGTCATTTTTCCTCTCTCACTGCCACTTTAGCCTCTTTAGGAAAGTTTGCCTCAGTGGAACTTCTGGGTTCCATACTTTTCAGGGCTGCATAAAAACTTGAAATATCATAGCAAAATGACATCAAAAAAAATAATTCGAAAAGATACATGCACCCCAATGTTCATCGCAAAATTATATACAATAGCCAAGACATAGAAGCAATATAAATGTCCATCAACGGATGAATGGATAAAGAAGATGTAGTGTGTGTGTGTGTGTTTGTGTGTGTGCGTGTGTGTGTGTGTGTGTGTATACAGTGGAATACTACTCAGCCAAAAAGAAGAATGAAATAATGCCACTTGCAGCAACATGGATGGACCTGGAGATTATCATACTAAGTGAAGTAAGTCAGACAAAGAAAGACAAATATCATATGGTATTGCTTATATGTGGAACCTAAAAAAAAGTCATACAAATGAACTTATTTACAAAACAGAGATAGACCCACAGACATAGAAAACAAACTTCTGGTTACTAACAGGGAAAGAGGGGAAGGGATAAAATAGAAGTTTGGGATTAACATATACACACACTGTATATAAAATAGATAATCAGCAAGTACTGTATAGCACAGGGAATTATACTCAATATTTTATAATAACATATGAGGGAAGAGAATCCAAAAAAGAATAGGTATAGTTATATATGTATAACTGAATCACTTTGCTGTACATCTGAAACTAACGCAACATTATAAATCAACTACACTCCAATACATAATAACTAAATAATTAGACAACAAAAAATATAGATTTTTATCTCACTAATAGCCATCCAGTAGTAGCATAACTACATGGCAGGCAAGTCACTGAATCCTACATTTTCACAATGGACTTTCATATTATGACCATTATATGCTGACACAACTAAATCTTATCTTTCACTTGCCAAAATTGAATTTTCATATAGCAGCTGGTCAAAAAAATATTTGAGCTATTGCATAGTGATATCATCCAGCCAACAGAGCTCATAAAGTTTACAATATTGAAAATAAAAAAAGATATGGAGAAATAATTAGGTGTGCTGAAAAAAGCCACATCTTCAGCGTCAGTCAGATGGTCTGTGCTTCCATCTCTTCAAGCACTTGAAGCAGGAAGTATCTTTCCAAAAGCCAGATGTTGTATCAGTTATACAGACAGATTTAAGAAGAGCTCATTTATAAACGGTCTGTCTTTGTAATACCACCTTAACCCTTAAATAAGCAGCAGGCGGCTATTGATGTTGCCCTTACTGAAAATAAGATATTTGCTAGGAAAGCATTTTATATGGTTTTATTAATTCCTTCAGCAGGTGTTTACTATGTCCTATGTGCTAGGCATAGTTCTAAGCACTTGGTACATAAGTTAACATAAAGGACAAGATCTCTACCCTCACAGAGTTTACATTCTAGGAGAGGGAGACAGAAAATAAACAACACAAATACAAGACACACACACAATAATTTAAGGCATTTCCATAACAGGTTAGAAGGGGATAAATGTCAGAAAATAAAGAGGTGGTCAGGGAAAAGTTTGTACTAGGAGTTGCAATTTGAAATAGAATAGTCAGGGTAACACTCACTGAGAAGTTGACATTTGAGCAAAGATTTAATGGAAATGAGCTTAAAAACTCCTTTTTTCTTTTTTTTTTTCTGTTCCAAAATGAAAAGATTTAGAAGTTCATTGAGATAGTTTTGTTTTCTTTCTGTTCCTTTATCCTATTTTATTATAAAGAAGCTAAAAAATTGAAAATAAAGAGCAACTCTAAGCCAAATAATATTCTGAATGGCTCAGGTAAATAGTGTAGTTTTAGAAACTATTCATTCTTCCTCGTCTTCTCATTTTCCTTTTTTCAAAATTCTACCTCCTTCTATCTTAATTCTTCTGTCACAGTCCTAAAATGTCTGCCTCCAGAGGGCGCATGAATAATCATAAAGATTCTTAATGTGATCTCCTTATACAACTAAACCCATGAAAGTCATGAAATATGGCAATGTCAATTCATCAGTGCACAAAGAAAACCCATGATATGAAATCTGCACAAGACAGTTAATCCATGATTGGATTATATATTGGCAAGCTAGGGATAATATTTTATAAAATATAGGTACCTTTATGCAATGAAATTATACTTCATAATATCAATACATTTATGAAGTGATATAGGTAATATTTTGCTGGCCTTAATGCTCAGAAAATAGAGTATATTTTACATAGGGAAATTGACATTTTTTCTGTTTCTATAATTATCTAGCAACAATATTGCTGGAGATAAAAATCTCTGGGACTGAGATTTCTCTGGATTAAATTGAATAAAACATATAAGAAAATGTATGTATCAAAAATCACTGAATCCTATATTATTTTAGGATTATGTTTGTTTTTCATTGTGTATATCAACATGAAAAGTTGGCTGCTGCTTTTAATGTGTAGCCAGTAAAAGGAACTGTGATGAGATAAATATTTCAGCTTAAAAAAATTTGTCTTCTAATATGAGTCAACATTAGAAGAGATCAGTAAGCAAGGAGACTCCTTAATGAATGCTTGTCGTACCTTTTGAAAACCACATATCTAAATATAAAATACATAAGAGCTCCAGTTTTCTCTAGAGCCAGACTTTGCTATTTCTTTTCCTGGGCTGGCTGGGTGAGCTATATTGAAAGGATATGTCAGCCTTTCTTGCTTGGCTTTGGTCAACTGTGACACTTGCTTTCAAACCATGAAAACTGCTGTGCGTGCTGCTATATGCAAATGTGAAACACATGAAAATGTGAGAACATAATTTTACATATCATGATTTCAAGCTTTATTGTACTGTCTCTAGCTCATTGCTTCTTAAAGGATCAGAAATGGAGTTGCAAATATGTCCCACTATTTGTTCCATGTTAATAGTTTTCCAATATGATTTCTTCCTAGCTTTGAGACAATGTATTCTGACATATCTTTTGAAAATTGGACATCTGCAATGGAGTGTTATATATAAAAGAATAACATCCATTACATTTATAGATAAGCAGCTAAATCATTATATCTTGCAATCTTTTTGTAGTCCAGATGTGTGATATACTGATATTACATTCTTTTCATGTTGTTTCTTACTCTGAATACATAACCCAGCAACTTGTCTTCAGTAATCTACTGTTTTATCTGCACATTTGAACTCTGATGTCTGCTGGATCAAACACTTCCTTTCATTAATAAGATGAAAATATTTTCCATCTATTATTCTCAATTAAAACAATAAACCAGTGTATTGTGAAGATTAGAGGCAAAAAGCCAGAGATTCCAGAGTATTCAGTGAGTTCTACATAATTATCAGGAATGTATATTGCATTTGAACTTGAAGCACCTTACAGTAAAATTTGACTTTTTGTCTTGAAAAAGGCCAAATAGCATGTTAAAAAAACAAAGAGAAAAGAAACACAAAAAAGCAAAAAACTTGTCTTCAAAGTAGTGCTGATTGGTGTAGATGTTTAAATTTTCAGTGATAATACAGGAGTAAAAGAAATTCAGAATGACCTTTAGAGTTATTTTTGTTCCTTAGCACACCACCAAACCCTTACTTCTATTCTTTTATTTATGGTACAATGTATGAAATCATAGCATAGATAAATAAAAAGATCAACATTGAAGTACTCTTCCTTTTTGATAATTACATGATAGCTAACTTCAATGACTAACGTTTTCCTATAAAATGTTAATATAAATCTCCAAAACAGAATCTAACATTAGTAGAGAGCAAATATCTTCTGAAAAATAATTCTACGCATCCAAGGAAAAACATCTGTGCTTTTTGGACTTTATATCACAGGAAGTAAAAGCTTTAGGATGTGTGTAAGAGATGAGTTTTTGTTTTGTTTCTGTTTGTTTTCTGAGGATGAAGCTCCAGAGAGAATGGTTGTCATTCTCTCTGCTGCCAGAGAAAGGGGGGCCTGTAAAACTATGTCAGATTTAATGTTCCTTAAAAAATACTCGAGTCTAGAGGCTAGCCTTGTCTCATCCTTCTGTCTCTTCCCTTAATGATTCCATCTACTTTACATTGTCTTGTCTTTCATTATATATTCTTACATTTGTAATGCTGTTTTCTGAGTATGGTACAAATTCCTTCATTGCTTTTACTCCTCTCTGATCACCTGTTCAGTTTCTTTCTTGGGCTTATTTCATGTCAGATTTTTTTGCTATCTTTGTCACAACAAATGATCTCCCCCCACATGTAAACTGTCAAGCAGTCTCACTCCTAAAAGCCAACATAAAACTGATAAGGAAATGTTTCGCCTTGCTGCCCATAGGCATTAAGACTTCACTGATATTTCGTTAATTGGTTTGATGATTTTATTCTGATGTCTTCCTATCAACCTACTTTTTTTTTTTTTTTGCGGTACGCGGGCCTCTCACTGTTGTGGCCTCTCCCATTGCAAAGCACAGGCTCCGGACACGCAGGCTCAGCGGCCATGGCTCACGGGCCCAGCCGCTCCGCGGCATGTGAGATCTTCCAGGACCAGGACACGAACCCATGTCCCCTGCATCAGCAGGCGGACTCTCAACAACTGCACCACCAGGGAAGCCCTCAACCTACTTTTTGCATCAGTATTTTCTCTTACATTATAATTGTGTACAAGGCCGAGATTTGCCTACATGTTTGTCTTTGAACATTGCAATTAATAGACATCTTTTCTTGTTAATGAGTTTGTTGTTCCATGTGATGCAATCTCATTTCACATCCAAACATACTTGGGAGGGAGGTGAGATGTTGGAAAAAGATTGCATAATTTGCTCATAGTCACACATTTATTAGTAGATCTAGACTAGATGGAGAGGGGTTTCATTTTTTTTTTTTTGTCATTTAACAGCAAAACATGTTTGTTCAAAGAAATAGTTGTTAATACATAAGTTTATTCATTAGGCTGACCTTTATTTTACTATTTTATCTGATTTTTCCTTTCTAAAAAGCACCACCCCACGTAGATCTCATAAGAAGTGTGCCTCAGCTTTCTCATTTCTAAGATGGGGATTTGTCAAAAGTAAATTTAAGCAGTTTAAAAAATATTCTTTCATAGTTTAAAGTAATATATGAATGAAAAGTGCTGTTCATATATTTTCTTGAAAGTCTGTCTTAATGTTTTTCCTATGTATTTTTTCAATTGCTTGGTTATACACTTTAATTCTCATTTGTTTGCTAAAGAAATATTTACTGATATGCTACTATGTTTCAGAGACTCATGGGTGCTGAGAATACAGCAGTGAACAGCAGATAAAATTCCTGTCCACTCTAGTGGTAAGACTCAGAAAAATAATTAAAGAAAGAAATTGAAGCATGCATATATTAGAGAATAATAAGAGAAATAAAGAAAAACACAGTGGCTATGAGGCTTAGGGGATGATGAGGCAGTGGAAGTTTTCCATTTTTAATAAGAAGATCAGGGAAGTCCTCCTTGGCAAAATGGCCTTAAAGAAAAAGTCTGAAATAAGGGGGATTATCTGGAGGCAAATTATAACTGGCAAATGAAACAGCAAAGACAATTGTCCTGAGACAGTAGGGTACTTGTCTTATTTGAACAATAAGAAGACCAGAAGTGTAATGTAGCTAGAGGGGAATAAGGAAAGAGTAGTGGGGCATAAAGCCAAAGGTGTGAAGCGGGGAGTGTCATGTAGGGGCTTTGTAGAATTTGGACTGTGACCCTCGCTGTGATATGATATGAAGCTATGGAAAATCTGAGTGAGGTTCACTCTGCCTATTGTGAGATCAAGAAACCAAAGAGGAACAAAAAGGAATCAAGAAGACCAGTTAGGGGCTTCCCTGGTGGTGCAGTGGTTGAGAGTCCACCTGCCGATGCAGGGGACACGGGTTCATGCCCCGGTCCGGGAAGATCCCACATGCCACGGAGCGGCTGGGCCCGTGAGCCATGGCCGCTGAGCCTGCGCGTCCCGAGCCTGTGCTCTGCGGCGGCAGAGGCCACAGCGGTGAGAGACCCGCGTACCGCAAACAAACAAACAAACAAACAAAAAAAAGAAGACCAGTTAGGAAGCTATCACCCATTGTCCAGCTGAGAGAGGATGATGGTGTTGACGAAATGGCAGTGAAACAGGCAAATTCTCAATGTGTTTTTAAGATAGAGATGACAGTATATCCTGATGGGTTTAATGTTGGTGGGAGAAGAAGACAGGAGCCTAGAACATCTACAAGGGTTTAGGTCTGGAAAGATGGAAGAATGGGGTTGCCCTTTACTGAGGTGTAGGAGGGGCCATTTGTATGCGGGGGGTTGGTAAGCATGATGATGTTGGTATACGTGTGTGTTGGGGGGAATTTATGAAATTTCTTTTATTGATAAGTGTAATATAATTATTAGATCAAGTTCTCTAGTCCAGACTATTACCTTCCTTCACCCCATAAACACTTAGTTGTCAGTTTCTTTTGATTTTACATTGGTCCACCCTCTGGATCCCATGTCTCCTTCCTATACTCACTGACTAACATTGCCCTTCAGTTCTTCTTGCCTGAGCTATTAAAACAGCCTCTGAATCGTCTCTCTGCTACTCACCATTACTCTATCGTGTTCCTCTCAAGCACTGAAGTCAGATTAATATTTTGAAATGCTGTAGAGATTATGACGCTATCCAGCCCAATGATGTTCAAAGACTCACCTTCCTTTCCCTACCCATTTCCTATCCTGGTATTCAAGATATTCCAAAATCTGACCCCAAACTTATATCTTTTAAATTTACTTGACGTTAGTACTCATCACTAATTACAATTCTATCAGTTGAATAGTTCCTTATGACAGGAATAACCAACTTCCTCCTTACCTATCAACCCATTTTCACTTGACCAAAACCCTTTTCATTGGAGCTCAATGCTAATTCTCTCACCTTAAAGGCATACTCAACTCCTGCCACCAATAGGGAGTAATCAATCTCTACTCAAACTCCCATTTTTAATTTTTTTATACTAACTATGTATGTCCATGAGTTTAAAGTTGTATCTTGCCTTATAAAGTGATTCCTCCAAAGAAGATCTTACTTGGCTAGAAAAAATAATCTAGCTAGAGATGGACCTTTCTATGGTCAAGGTGTACAAATTGCTGCATAACAGTGTAACAGATACTGGTTTTTAAGACCAATGCAATCATACCACTGCAGTCGATGCCAATTAAATTCTTAAGCTATTGAATGCATTTGTTTTTTAATTTCACTTGCCTCATTTGAATTGGAGAAATGAAATTGTTCATAATATCAGCAAGACAGGATTATCTTTACAAATGGAAAAGGTGCAGTATTTTAATCCTATATTGTACCCATGCAACAGTATTCCTATGCTTGTGCATCTTGAGGTAAGTTTTGATACCCATTAGATTATAGGCCCCATAGTCAAAAGGAAGCAAAGACTTAAGTTTTGGGCAGAAATGACCTTTCACTACAAGAATTATTTTAAATGTCTATTCTTATCATCAAAGACTTAGTCTAAAAGGAGTGAAAAATCAATAAACCTGTTTAAGGATGGTGAGACAAAGTAGATGACATAGTTGGAGCAGTTAAGGGCAGAGGAAGATGGAAAGAGAGTGCATTAATTTGGACAGTAAAAAATATCAAATGTCCTGCCATTCTAAATGTTATTAGGACCAAATCTGAAGAAGTACATAACCTTTCAATGAGCCCAAGTGAAGTATTCTAACTTAAAAATAGTATAGTTGTAGGAATAATTGCAGTCCACTTTGCACAGTTATCAAATAATTGTGATAGAAATCCAATAAGAAGGTTTAGAAATAAACTCAGATGATACGAATGCCACTCAAAGGGCTTAACTGAACCAAAGCAAACTTCGTTCATCACAGACTAGAACTTGTGGGCAGAAGGGCTTGAAGATGCCCAGGATCCTTATTCTAGAGACCCAGTGGAGGCAAGTACTTGACCTACAGGATGACTGGAACCATCATAGGGGCTGCACACCCTGCAGGCCTCTTCTCCAGCAAGAGACCTCTCTCATTTTTATTTTTATAGGGCAAGCTTGAGAGAGTTCTTGATAGAAGCAAGCCAAAAACAGTATGTATTTGGGCACCAAATAGCCTGAACTAGGACATCAAATCTTTAAATGTGTTACGAAGAATATTCGATGCATAGACCTTAAGACTACAGGAAGTTGGAATCAGCTGTGGCTTCTTCAGCAGGAGGGAGGGAGAGCCCCCAGTCTCAACTATCACATTGGCAAAGAAAGCGCTCCTGGAGCCATATGTGGACAATCCTGCTTGTCTATCTACAACCCTGCTTGTCTATCTACTAAGTCCCTCTGATGAACTCTCAGAGCCAAGGCTAGGGCTTTTCATAATAACCAGGCTGCAAGGTGAAGAAGAAAGCCACCGGTGTCATAAAATGTTGAATCTATGATAGGCCTTTCAAAAAAAATCGATTTCACACCTTTATAGGCCCAAAGAGGTGAAAAGGTTTGACGAAAGTCACTCAGTGATCCTATCACTGTCAGAACCTTGATGAGAAATGAAATCTCTTTTTTTGTTTTTTCTATACAATCTTGAATGAAATCTTGCAGAGAAGGAAAGAGAGAATGAAAGAGACAGGAAGGGAGGGAGAAACGGAAGATGGAAGAAAAAAGGAAATAACAAAAGTAACTCAGCGTGTAGTCTACTTTAATCTACATGAAAAGACAACCCAGAGGATTGTTAACTTACAGAAATTCAGATCTTCATTCTGGCTATGCCTGAAATTCCCAGAGTTGACAAATGTTAAAGAAAAATGCTTTCTATCCTTAATCTTTTGAATATCTCCACTCTTAATTCTTAGCCTTAGCCCAAACTTTTGTATCACTGGGCCTGAATTTTACTTTGTAGAACATGAACTTTATGATATGCCAATATTAATAATACTGTCTCAGGAGACAAACTGGGGGGAAACCTGTAGAAAACTAACATTTCACTCAAATTGATTGCCCAATTCTACTTCTAAAAATAGCAACAATCCTAAAAAAATTTACCTTTTCGTTATTTAATTGTCCTGCCAGGATGGTTACTTCAGCAACAGGGCTCCATTGCAAATTCTGATAATTAATATAAGCAACTATTTAAAACATAATAATGTTATTTTTATAACGGTAATAAAATTCTGATAATTACACAAACATAAGTTTATTTTATGAAGAAAGATCTTTTTATACATTGTTTTAAATTCTCATTTGGGAGTTTCTAAGATAGTTATTTTTTATTATTGGTACCCGGATTTTAGTTGCAAGTTTTCTATTTATGAGAAATGATATTGCTCTTAGCAGATATTATGGCACTAAAATATCCAGAATCTACTCTAGCTTCAGTGACATATGCTATATGAAATATGTGTATGTTAGCTTTATGAGACATTATTAACTCCTTGTTGAAAAATATTATAGTATATGAGCAGACTAAAATTCAAGCCTTATTCTTTATAAGCATTTTTCCCATAGATTATTTTTCAGAATATTTAAAATAATATTTGTTTAATTCAGTACAACTTGTTCCACTTTATGTTCTCTGTATATTTTAGCCACAAATGTAGTTTGATCAAACAGAAACTTTCATAAGTTGAAAGTTGCAGATATTGGAACTACCTGAAATTCAATATGACTTCAAAAGAAATAGATCAATAATGATCTGTAATTTGTGTGCCTTTGTTCAGCCATTCTGTACCTACCACAGAACCCTCTGCATTCACTGTCTTTCTGATATGCATTATTCAAGGCTCAGTGCATTTGCAAATGCTCACTGAAGCCCTCAGGAATGTTCTCTAGCTATTAGCTCCTTTCTTTGGGTGGGGGGTTGGGGGGTTATTAAAGCAGTTATGTTTGTAAGGATAAACATGATTTAGAGGAGATAGCTGACATTTTTAGTTTTTGATGGCTCTAAAACTTGTTTAATATGACCTATCTTTACCAAAAATATAAGCGCATTGTACATATTCTAATCTCTGCATTTTAACTTAAAAGGTAAGTATACCTACACATCTATAAATATAATTCAAACATATAACCAAGTGTCCCATCCACTTGACATAGTGCTGTCAATATGGGTCAAATTATATTAACTCATCCACTGTCCCACATACTCACATACAGAGAGTAATAGTTAATCTGACCATGCAACTGTTTTTCTTTTAACAACAACACACTTTTATATTCAACTTCAAAACCTAAACAATGAAAATGTGTTTTTACTCTATAAAACATATTTGTTTCCATCCTGAGTGATTCATTCATTTTTTTTTTTTTTTCTCTAAGTAGTCCCTCATTGCTACCACAGTCATTTCCAGCTGAAGTTAAATTTGGATTTGGAGAGTTGAGCATGATATCCAAGAACAAATGTAAAGACCAAGGGGGTTGTTTAATTTAGAAATAACAAGTTGGATTCTTTAATATATAAATAACTCAAGCCTTCAGAATTAATGATAACCTAGATAGGAATTCTCAAATCTCTTTACATATTGGAATCATTTGGGATACTTTATACAAATATAGATGCCCTGTATAATAGATACATGCTGTACTTGGCCTTTAAGGTACTATGTGCAAGTATAATATAAAAAGATCCCAGGTGATACTAAATGTGTTGATAACATTGAGAACCTGTGATTTGGATGAGATTATACACGATCATTGAAGGCATGACTCAGGGTGAGATCCCTTAAGAAACGCATCTAGACTAGAAAGTGAAAAGGGTTTAGGGATGATCCTGAGCTTTCCGTTCCAAAGGTGAGTGGAGACTAATATCAAGCACCAAAGGTTAAGAAGAGCTTCCCAGCAAAGTGGGAGGAAATCCTTGAGAATAGGACTCAGTAACCAAAAGAGAAGAGTGTGTCACGTTTGTCATAGCACTGGCCACTGCTGACAACACCATTAAAATGAGGGTCAGGGCTTCCCTGGTGGCTCAGTGGTTGAGAGTCCGCCTGCTGATGCAGGGGACATGGGTTCGTGCCCTGGTCCGGGAAGATCCCACATGCCGTGGAGCGGCTGGGCCCGTGAGCCATGGCCGCTGAGCCTGCGCGTCCGGAGCCTGTGCTCAGCAATGGGAAAGGCCACAACAGTGAGAGGCCCGCATACAGCAAAAAAAAAAATGAGGGTCAGCATAGAATTTACAGGAGGCTCTGGGCTAACTGTGTTGTTTGGAGCAGAAACCAGATTGCAAAGGATGTAAAAGGCAAACGAATAGAAAATGTGGACAAGAGAGAATGCGGATTGTGAAAAGGAGGGAGATGTGTAGTCAGTTGAGGAAATGGAGTTGAATCTTAAGAAAGGTGATTTTGTTTTTAAGATGGAAAAGATAAACATATTTAAAGTGTTGAAGTAAATGATTTAATGAATTAAAGATAAAAGAGAAGGAAGGTAAACATGATAGTGTAGAGGTTCCTAAGAAAGCAGAGAGGCTTGTAGTTGTGATGGATAAAGGTAGAATTGGAGACGCATGGACATTTAGGTGCTGAAGGAGATGTGGTACATATATGCAGTGGAAGGTTACTCAGCCATAAAAAAAGAGTGAAATAATGCCATTTGCAGCAACATAGATGGCCCTAGAGATTATCATACTAAGTCAAGTAAGATAAAGACAAATATCATATGATATCACTTATATGTGGAATCTGAAAAAATGATACAAATGAACTTATTTACAAAACAGAAATAGACTCACAGACATGGAGAACAAACTTACAGTTGCCAAAGGGGAAAGAAGGGGGAGGGATAAATTAGGAGTTTGGGATTAACAGGTATACACTACTATATATAAAATAGATAGCAGGATCCTACTGTCTAGCACAGGGAACTATATTCAATACCTTATAATAACCTATAATGGAAAAGAACCTGAAAATTAATATATATATATATATATATATGTGTATATAAAACTGAATCACTTTGGTGTACAACTGAACATTGTAAATTAACTATACTTCAATAAAAATAATGGTTAAAAAAAAAAGAAAATAGAAATTCTCAAAAAAAAAAAAAAAGCATTTTGATTACCCACCAGTGGTATATTAGTAAACCATGAGTTTTTGGAGAAAAATAAAACATGACTTTTTAGCACTTGCCTAAGGGGGAAAAAAAAAAAAGAGTATCACATTTTTTTCCCCTGTAAGTGAATTTCTCGAGCTTCAGAGAGGATTTGAATGTGTCTCCTGAAATTGTAAAATTCACAAATTCGACTCAGATTTGTACTGATCTACTGTCTTATACATTGAGGGGTGATGGGTTTGGTCTCTTCTTTTAAATTAATATAACATATTTGGAGAGTAGCTAGTTCATTTTAAAACATGCTGTCTTTTAGCTGTAGAATGTTTGCCCCAGCAAAACACAGAGGCCTGAACTAGGTTCAGCGCTGCTACCTCGTTAGCATGTTGCTCTAATGGCTTTAATTGGCCTATTTCCCATAAGTTTAGCTATATAAGCATTTCCAAAAAACACTCTATTATAAATGTTCAAGTGAATTAAGATGTTGAGCTCCAGGATTGTGGATATTGTGAAAGAAAAATGAATTCTTAGATCTGTGTTATCCATTTCCTATATAGTTTCCTGTGCTTGCAAATAATGACAACAAAAAGTGTTTAGAACAGAGTTGCTTACTATAGACATAGAGGAAAACACAAATTATCTCAAATACATAAATGCAAAAGAACTAAATCTATTGCTACAGTATCTACTGGATTTTGTGAAAAAGGATTTCTCTCTGGATATAATGTACGTTAAAAAGCCAAAGGGTGAGAATGTGGTCAGTTAGGTATGATATTTTCTTTACACTGAGTTGGAAAAATTATCTTACTATCTGTGTATTATACTGAATTTCAAGCACATAAAGCAAGCAAAATGCTCCTTGGGATAAAAACAGCTTGTGCACCGTTTAAAGCCAAGTATATTCTCGTGAAATAGAATGGAATCGCTTTTAAAAATGTGTAATATTGTCTCTTAAAGGCAAATGCTATGCCATTCACACGAATTATAAATGAAGGACCCAGGTTAAGGACTAAAGAAAAAAAAAATCAATCTTGAAATTTCACGCACAAATAGCATCGTTTCACATAATTTTTAGGTCTACAGATCAGGGGCCTGTCTGATATTAGTATAATGTACCACAGGCTGTACAGCTAAGTTATGTTCCAGTGAACAAATACAGGGTTTAAGATATGTCATCTCAGTGATTGCAGCTAGTCTTAAAATATATTGTTTTCCCCCATGATTGGCTTGTTTTCAAGTGCCCCATCCTTCTATTCACCACATGAATTACCTTTAAGTACTTATTCACATCTGAGATAGAATACAGACTATATGACAAAGATCATCTGTGTCTTAACATTTCAACCTGTTTTTATTTTTTACCTATTCCATTAATGACAGACTCCTGTTGCACCAAAGGGTATTCCATCTAGATTTTATATTAATTAAAATAACGGTTTACTTTTACGTTTTGACATGCATTGTTGCAAAAGGAATCAAAGTCACTGGCAGACATCTTGTAAATTGTTTCAATTATTCTATTTACTTTAGGTAGTTAGCATAACATGTTTCTTCATGAAGACTGTGATTTCAAAGTGTCATTGTGAAAACCAAAACAGAGCAGTTAGAATTGCTCTGTCAAGCTACTTTTTGTCAATTCATTGCATTCTTTGGAGAATTATTTTCTACCTCCGTCTCAGTTCAGCATCTCTAATTAATAACTTACAATAACAAAATCTTGTAATAATTTTAGAAGGGAGTCTTGTTTAAAAGAGTTGAAACGCATTGAGTGTTTTCGTGCAGGACACAGCTTAGCACGTCATAGAGGCAATTCCATTTGATCCTGACCATGACCCAGCATTAACATGTCCACTGAGGAGGAAGAAACTAATTCTTCAAGACTTAAGAATGTTTTCCATAGTCAGACAATTAGGAGATTGCAGAGCCAAGGCTCCCCTCATATCTGTTCAACAACAAAACATGGATTTTATTTAATGTTAAATTATATACGATGTTAGAGGATGGATTTACATCTATTTTCTGGGATCATAGGCAGCTTCAGTTTTAGATTTCTTTTTCTTCTATCATTGGCAGCAATAGTTATAACTACCCACAATTATAACACTAATTACTATTATTATGAATAATTAGTGTTTTATATACATTCAGTCTGTTCAAGTGGATTCATCTGAAATCAATGGCTTCTACTTAGTGGTGCAAGATACAGCATCATATCTCCAGATTCTTCTATGTTTGCAGTAGGAAGATGGTGTTTACCTTCCAACCATGCCCTGCTTTCCTGCATAAAATGTGTTCAGTCATGGGAAGTTTCCTGCATGCTTCTGCTCAGTTAAAGCCTATAACCACAGAGAATTCCTCATAAATCGTAGCATCTCTGTGCTGGAGTAAAATAAATTTCAAATATACATCAGATAAGCCTTGAAAACAGATTATGAAAAGAATAGACTTTGAGTCAATTAGTGGAAACAGGGATTTTCTTTTAGCCATGCTGGGGGGATGGGAAGAAGGTTGAGAATTGGTGTTGCTTTCTTGTAAGTAAATAATTGTTGGGTCTTTTTAAAGTCATGATTAATGATTTTGAGTGCAACCATCTTCTTTCTTTTATTTGCTTCCTCTAGATGCATAGGAGGCCATAGCTATGATTCTCTCAATAATGCATTTAAAGGAAAAGATAGAAAGGAAAGAAAAGAAAGTGAAAGGAGAGGAGAGAAAAAGAAAAGAGAAAGGGAGAGGGGGAAGGGGAGAAAGGAACAACATAGTCTTATGAGACAAAGGAAACTTGAAAGTAAACTTTACTAATCACAGAAACATCGTAGGAGAGAAGATTGCACGTTTTTAATATAAGAATCAAGACCGTTTTATTAAAAGTCAGATGAAATTTCGATCTGAGGATCTGAGGGGAGGTTTTCTTTCTCCCAGAGTTTCTGCTTGGCTTTTCATTTGTCCCAAGCTAAAAGAGGGTGGGTAGCTGGAGGCAGCTTATAGCTGAGGACTAAGACACCAAATCCCAATCCTAAATCCTAAATCCCTTGTCCCTAGTGTCAGACACACTAATTCCAGACAGAATTGCAGAGGAAGTTGATAATGGCAAGGGATCAAAGGGATTTTGAGCCTGAAGAAGGAAGGTTAGGGAACTGTGTTTCAGAAGGCTGTTGGTAATCCCAAGCACCGTTCCCTCCTTTACCCTCTCAGAGTTGGAGAAGGCTCCAGGGAAACTCTTGCTTTAACATTAGAATGTGATTCCAAGCATAAAGAATTAAAGCCCACTAGCTGAATATGCTGAGCTATAGAACCTGGAGAATACGCCTGATGCCTGATGTTTCCAGGGCAAAAGAGAAAGCCAAGGAGAGAGAGGAAACAATGGAAAAGGGAAAAAGACCAGGCTGGACTTCTGTGAAATATGTACTAAGTTTAAATCACTGAGAGGCTTGTCAGGGATGAAGAGATCTCCTCCATGGCTGTGTAGAACACTAGCCACACTAGTGCTGCCTGCCTGGGGCAGAGTCTGATAAAGGGAGGCACGAAAAGAGCCAGTATCACAGGATCAGAGCTAAGAGGTGTCTGCAACAGAGACAAAGTGAGCGCCCTCTGAGAGACAGGATTAGGCACACCTGACTCTTTGCTAGATGTTAGAGAGGGAAGGACCTCAGAGAAGCAGAGAAATCTCAGCTAGAAATCTGTGGACAGTGAGTTAGATAAAGATGCTTGAAGTTGACTGAATAATTACCCGACTGAACCCATTTTAAAGTGAGAGTGGCTAGAATATCATAAAATAGCAACATTAACTTTTCCTCGACCAAACAGAAATGGGACTGCAGAAAGAAATTAGATTCAGTTAAGGAAACAGAGTTTTAGGTTTCATACTTAGGTTTCTGACTGTGCAGTTTGTCTCTGTTACATTTATGCAGAGTCACTTCTTTTTGACTCACCCCAGAAATGTGTAGCATAGTACTTCCTGTGTGAGAACAGAAATGATCAGAAATGATCTTATTTCTGGACTTTACACTTCAAGAAAACCAACGTCTCTCTAAGAAAAAGTGCCTGTGGGTAAAAGAAGACTAACGAATGTTAAAGTCTACCTGGCTGTTGATTTTATGATTCTTAAATATATCTTTCTCCATCAACACCGACTATCAACAAGCACATTCAGATCTTTATGCAGGAGCAAAGCCAACACAAAGATGCTATGGAATAACAAGAACAAAAACGGGGCAATGTTAATACAGCACAATTCACAGTAACAAAGAGGTACTGTCTCCATAGTGTCCTGGTATCTTTAATGCAAGGAATTACTAGTAAGTGCCTTTGGAATTAGAATATAACAATCATACAGACATATATCAAAAGTCCAGGTTTGTCATGTCTTTATCATGGTTAATTAAAATGTATAATCAAAATGTAGAATAAGTGATTAGAGCACCAAACCAGCGAAGCCATTCATACATTGACTGGACCTATAATCATTGGTCTCTAACTTTGTTTCCGTATAATGATTTTTTTCCCAGCACTGTATATAGTTTCTAATTACAAAAGTGGATGTGCAGTTTCGTAGACCATTTTTGACAAAGTCATGTGTATAGATAAGTTTGGGTGAACATCTGAAAGTTGCTAAGTATTTACACAGACCTCACATTTTACCCCTATTCCTCTTTGGTGACCATATCAGAGTTTATCATTAAAATTAATGTATTTTATCTTTAGGAAAGTCAAATCCCTAAAAATGCAAATATGCCTAAAGCAAACAGTATATTAGCTTTCAATTATTCACAGAGAAAAACAAAAATAGGTAAAAATATAACAAATGTAGATGTGTTCTGGAAGCAAAGTAATGAATACAGGGAAGCTTATAGAAGAGCCAGCATTCATTATCAAGTCTTGGAGTATGGGTGGTGGCTGATGATGTGAACACAGATTTGAAATTGAATCAACAAAGAATGGGGTTGGGAAACAAGTGTCTTTGGGAAGAGCTGTACTTCAGTTTTAACTTGATGATAGATCCCATACTTGTTCTAGTAAAAAAGAAATAATTAAAACATCTCTAGCAGAGGAATGACAGAATAAGTACTATGTACCTTATTATAGAATGAAGAAATGAGATAGCTAGAAATCAGAAAAACAGCAGAATCATGAGAAGGTGATAAAACAGAGCAGGTGAGTTTTCACGAGTAAACAGGTAGATAGGGGTCTAGAATGTGTGGTGCTCTTCCAAGCAGAGAAGCATAAAGCACTATAGAGAGTTTCACAAGGGTCCCTATGCTGTGTGTGGACAGGGAGCTTTGGAGGAAATAGGCAGAAAGATTGATGGTGGAAAAGCACTTCACGTAAATTTTACAGCTTTACATTCTTACCTGGGACCCATGGACAATGTTTTGTTTTGTTTTTGTTTGTTTGTTTTTTTATTGACTTGTATGAGGAAGTTGCAGTGATTGTGTGGGGAGGTTTTAAATAAACTCTTATTTTGGTAGAATAAAACATAAAGAACAACAAAAAATAATTATAATAAATAAAGACCCTGCAACTTCTCTTTCTTATCTTACCCTCTTTTGTGCTTGGTAAGCTGGAATTTTCCATTTTCTCACTTAAAGTTAGATCAGAATTTCCCAGAGGTCCGCTACTGTTCCACCAGGTGCTGATAGATGTTACAAAATAAAGCAAAGCAAACAAAACAATAACTACAGCAATGATAGCACCTCGATGGTCAATAAAATTGTGAAAGTTGAGGGTTAAAAACTAAATAGCTTCCATTACTACAATACTTTCAGTGACTTTAATAAATCACTTTTCATTTTAAGGTCCAAACAGAGAATATACAATGCAGCACTTGCCAAAATTGTCTTAACATATATATTACTTTGTTTTATTGTTAAGTAGAATGTTGCGTAGGGCTAGAAATTCTCAGAACATTTTTGGAAATTCTACTTTGTAGACTTGTTGCCCTTTCCATCATCCTTATAGGAAGATGAGTAGCTGTATGATGATCAACTACATAATTCAGAAGATGCCACATGATCAATCTATGTCATATTTTATTGTAAGTAAAGTATGCTTTCATCCAAGATATCATTTTGAATATGCATGAAAGCATATATTAAACTTAATTTAAGTTCATTGTTCATTTTGCACCCATAGATAGTTGTACTAGCAAAAGTGTATTTAACATTTAAATGCTGAATGTATGCGCTTAAATTGTAAATTTTTAAAAGCCAAAACATAGAAGGATAACATGTTTTCTTTTTTTTTTGCGGTACATGGGCCTCTCACCGCTGTGGCCTCTCCTGTTGCGGAGCACAGGCTCCGGACGCGCAGGCCCATTGGCCATGGCTCGCAGGCCCAGTGGCCATGGCTCACAGGCCTAGCCACTCCGCGGCATGTGGGATCCTCCCGGACCCGGGCACGAACCCACGTCCCCTGCATCGGCAGGTGGACTCCCAACCACTGTGCCACCAGGGAAGCCCCCAATAACATGTCTTTTTAAGATGAAGAAACAATAAAAAGATTTATCCTCCAATATAAAAATACAAATAGAGCTATCTTTATTTTTGAATCTCAATTATACTTTCAATCAAGGAATATGAAATTGCATTTAAATACATGCTTCTTTACACAGCTGTCAGCAAGGACTTATCCTTCACTTAGAATTTAATCTACTCTGACATTTGCTGAAATTTAAAGATGTACCTGGACATTTATTGCATGATTACCTGGTTCTCAGAAAAAGAGGATGAAATTCTAAAAGCAAAACCAAAAAAGTTTAACAGATTTAGGTTAGTATAGACCAGACAAAAATGTTAGGTGAATACTTTACTGTATTATCTACTGTTAATAGAAAATTCATTTTGCTGCCTAAACATTGCTGTCATTCTCTTTTTATTAAATGTGTGACTACATTCTGATATCTCTTGTAGGATATTCTTTTCTTTACAAAAACTCTCTACCATTCATAAAATTAAAGGGTTAATTAAAATCTTTAATAGGAAAAAAAAGTCAGTGTACAAAATATCCAGCAATGGAAATATAGAGCAACATAAGACTTGTTGAAATATTCTTTTCAAGGCAAAGCACAAAGACGCAATCAAAGTAAAATGTTAAAAAATATTAAAAATAAATGAAATGCTGTTGGTGCCTCTCTCTCTCTCCCTCTCTCTTTCTCTGTCTCTGTCTTTGCCTCTATTTGCTATCATATTTCTTTTCTATCACCTCCTTTCTCTTCTCTCCTCTCTTCTCCAAGGTCAACATTTCCATGTTTAAATGGAGGGCTCTAATTAGTGCCTTATCTCATTACAAAGTCAAAAAGTTTCCAATTAATTCAAATTTAATAAACTTGACAGCTTCTATTCAGAGGAAGAACTGCTTCAAATTACCACCATGCTTTTCATTAGATTAAAGTAATAATGTATTATAATATAAAATTTGGGTTTTTTAGGAGATAACACTAGTCGGCATTGGAATAATCCAAACACTATGATATTACAATATTGATTTACAACCACAATGTCATAAGCTACAATGTGCTAAAAAAACTCAAGTTGCTTTTTTCAGCTGTTTCTTAACAACATCATTTTTTAGCTTTCTTAGTCCCTTCCCACCTCAATAATGTCATTTGCAGAAGTTTACAAATTTCCAATCAAATAAAAATTGAATAACATAAGCTAAGGAAATAATTTTCAAAAGGAAAAAAGACCCTCATAGTATATCAGAACTGTACTGATTTTGAAAATGTCTAACTCAACCTCCTCATTTTGTTGAAAACAAAATTGGGACTTCCCTGGTGGTCCAGTGGTTGAGATTCTGAGCTTCCACTGCAGGGGACATGGATTCGATCCCTGGTGGGGGAACTAAAGATCCCGCATGCCGGTGGCATGGCCTAAAAAACAAACAACCACAACAACAAAAAACTAAACAAAACTGAATCCCTTTAGAGTTGGTGAGTCTTGCCAAAATTCACATTGCTGATTAGAGGAACAGTCAGGATTAACCCTGGCCTTCATTCTAAAGTTTGTTTTAATTGTGCCATGTTTGTCATGCTTCTCTACATGTTATTTATTCCTTCAGCACGTATATCTTGAGACCCTAATACATGGTGGGCACTGTTCTTAGCTCTGGGAATAGACTCATGACAAAAACAAATGAGGAACAAACAAAAACAAACCCAACAAGTTCTGCAGTTGAGGAGATTACATTCTGGTCAGGAGCAGTGACAAACACTGAACAGACCAAAAAATAAGATAAGATTTAGAGTGGTGGTAAGTCATGAGCATAGCTCCACACAGACCCACTCACAGGAGGGAGCTATGACACAGAGTTCCTGGTTATTGAAATAATCTCCATGAAGAATTGATAGTTGCTTGAGATGTGAATTATGAGAAGATGGTAGGTCTGGTGGGGGGCGGTGACAGTTTCAAGCACAGGGAAGAGCAAGTGTGAAATTGGCAAAATGGGAATGAGCTTGGCACATTGTTTCAGAGAAAAAAAAGAAAAGTCATCAACTGTGGTACAGTGAGTTAGAGGGAGATAAGAGATCATTCAGGATGGTGTAGACCCTCCTTAGAAGTTTGAGTTTTATGTTGTGATTTGGGATAGGGTTTCAAGACTCTATGGTATCAAGCAACATACTAAGTAAATGTAAGGGAATACAATGATGTGGCTTTTTATTTATTTATTTATTTACTTCCTTCCTTCCTTCCTTCCTTCCTTCTAGAAGACTGTTGACTGATACCTGGAGAGTGGATTTGAGGAGAATACTGTTGGGTTTAGGAAGACAATTAAGAGACTATGCATGGTAGAAATGATGGTAGAAATTTGAACTGGCAGCAGTGGAAAGGGTAACAGTACATGGAGCTAAGATAGAGCTTGGGAGTGAAGCCAGCAGAAATCAGCAGCGTGACAGAAAAAGAGAAATGATGGGCTCCTCCTAGATTTTTGGCTTGAGACTCTGGGTATGTGGAAGTGTATTTAATAGAGTTGGGGGTATTTAATAGTTTTTTTTTAAAGAGTAGGCAAATAAAGTAAAAATAATAAAAAAAAGGAAAGTAAAGCAGAAATCAAGCCTTTTAAATTTTATTTGTTAAGTTTTTGTTTGTTCCTGGACATAATAAAGTAATTATGTACATGCATCATGATACGTTTTTTGTCAGATTAATAAATGCTGCTCACATTAACAAACTGGCTATCATTTTAGGTAAAAATTGTTTAGTGATTCATGTTAGTTTGTAAAGGAAATAGGCATTATTCATGAAGAATACTACTGTGAAATACTGTTATGTTTTCAATAACATTTCTCAACATTTTTCTCTAACTTATCTAAGAATTATTAGACTTTAATAATTTTTATTATCATGGTTACTGACTGCTGTATGCTATTGTGTACTCATCTATAGAATTCAACTTAAAATATTCAGATGTGTGTTAATAAAAATATCAATTCACAGAAAGGTAAGCATATGGTTTCCTAAATTTACAAAAAATGGTTAGCATATTATTTCCTAATGTTCCCATCTATCCTAAAGGCTTAAACTCTGAGGAAATGAGCTCATGCATACTCAGAAAATAATGGGGTCAATATCGGGAGTTCCTACAGAGAAAAATACCACAGACTATTTATCAATAACATAGATGCACACACATAGATACTCCAAAGTAGAGCTTCCCTGGTGGCACAGTGGATAAGAATCTGCCTGCCAATGCAGGGGCCATGGGTTCAACCCCTGGTCTGGGAAGATCCCACATGCCGTGGAGCAGCTAAGCCTGTGCACCACAGCTACTGAGCCTGTGCTCTAGAGTCCGTGAGCCACAACTACTGAGCCTGCGTGCCTAGAGCCTGTGCTCCACAAGAGAAGCCACCGCTATGAGAAGACTGTGCACCGCAACAAAGAGTAGCCTGTGCTCTCCACAGCTAGAGAAAGCCTGCATATAGCTCTGAAGTCCCAACGCAGCCAAAAATAAGTAAATAAATATTTTTTAAAAAGTATATCCCAAAGTATCCAATATTTAATTCACTTTGATTTAAACTGATGTTAAGTGACCAAAATGTTTTGAAATTTTCTGAATCAGTTGTTCATCTTTCAAGTCTCATGCAGGAAAAAGAGATATAGTGGATGAGGTAAGTGCATATAGAGAAAAGAAAAATTAGAGCTACTAGAGGATTCATAGCTATAGATGGAACTTTGCTCTGAAGTTTATGTAGTGTCTTTTATTTATTTATTATGTGTAGTGTATTTTATTTATTTATTATGTAGTGTCTTTTATTTATTTATTATGTGTCTTTTATTTTTTAGATAAAAAAACAAGAAATAGAGAACCCAAGGCCATATATATATATACTTAGCAGCAAAGCTAACACAGAAACCCAGGTCTCTTGAATTTCAAGTCTATAGAGCTATACAAATTTAATCTTCAGTAACTTTATGTTCAAGATTTGTGGATGCATTTTATTGGCTCTACTTTTATTGCAATTTAAGAATACCAGATATATGGTTGAGGAAAAATATAAACTAATATTTATTCAGTTTAGAAAAGAAATGAATGTAAAATTTGAGACTAATCAAAATTGAATGAATTAAGTGATAGAAAATAGTTTCCTTTCATAGTTCTGGCATTAGGGTTTAAGGGGAGTGGAGTTAATAAATGGAGGGATGGCAGATAAGAACCATTTTATGTAAGGGTAAATTTCTTTTGTTCAGTAAGGCAGCATATCTGGGTTAAATGAGCTATATATGAGTTAACAAAGTTAATAGAAAACATTTTTTCAAACGCATTTAAAACTCTTCAGGACATGGTAAATGTATTAATTGCATAATCTACACTCTAAGCACTTAAATTGCAAACTTTTATTGTGCCATTGAAGTTAAGTAGGACGTTATTTTATCAGTACAAAATTATTACTATTACTAAGAATGTACCTACTGCATATGTAAGAATCCCCTAAGCCAATAATTCCAAGATTAATTCCTTTCCTCAGCAAATTTTTAAGCACCTGCTGTGTATAAGGCATTGCTCTAGCACAGCAGATTAAAATTACCTCATCTGTAATTGGTGAGATCACAGTTTTATATTGAAGAAATAAAGAAGAGTTTATTAAAAAGAAGAAAGTTAAAAATGGCATGAAGGATAGCTCAGACATAAAAGAAGATGGTGAATCACCCTCAGATTTGGGGAACGGAATGAGAAAACTTGAAAAATGAGAATATTTTTTTTCCAGTTCATCTAAGCCATCTTTCAGACTGTAATAGAAATTGTGACTTTATATTGATTATTAAAGGATTAACATACATGCAGGGGACCTTGGCTTTGACATGGCAGATTTTAGAGAGACCTGAAAATTTTTGAGCAATGGTAATATGAGTTGTGTATGTGTGACAGCATTGGAGAAGTTAAGGTTGGAGCATATAAGTCAGCAAGTGCTGAATAGCTACTGAATGAACAGGTGAACAAGTAGTTATTTCTTCATCCAAATGCCAAAAATCCACTAAGTGGTAACAGCGCAGAGTCAAATGCCAATCCATTGACTTTTTTCTCTTTTATTTTCTGTCTTTTATTTTTAACAAACAAAAAGAAAAATGAGTGTGACATCTTGCCAACTTAATTATAGAAGCTAACCATCAGAAAGGATGAAAGAAAGTCAAGGTAGAGTCATGGTAATAAGCTAGGTTATGCTGCAAAATTACACAACCTCAAAATCTCAATGGTTTATTATGATAAATGTGTATATCTTGCTTATCACATGTCCAGTGTGTCAGCTGAGAACTTTAATTCCTGTGTTCTGCTGTTACCCAAGCTAATGGAGCAGCCATCACCTTGAAAGTTGACAGTTGCTATAACAGAGGTAGAGAATACTGACAAGTATAAAGTGTCATATTGACTCAAAGCTCAAGAGACATAACTACTTAAATGGCTGCGCCCATACACAAGGGATGGGGAAGTGCAGTCCTTCTATTTGTTCAGAAAACAGAGAGCTGGAAATATTTCCTAGGTCTCTAGGACGAGATAGAATAAGACACCTTGAAATAGGTGAAAGTATTTTCTAATTTTCAAGGGTCAGGGATATATAAAATACTGACTTTGATGTCTGATAAACTTAGCCACTCTTCTAAAGCAACCAAGGGAGCATGGCTTCATACTGTTGTTAATATAGGAACTGGAGACTTATAAATTGGCTGGGATGAAAATTTGGCTGTCGTTGAATGTAATTTATAGATGAAGCTATAGATGGGAATTTACGGGAACATGAGAATTCAGAGAGGTCAGCAGAAAGGTGAAGAGAGATTGTTAGTAATTGGTGCTGAGGGAATGTGGAAGAGGAATACTTAATAACCAGAAGAGAAGAAAGAATAGAGGGAAGAAAACAGGCACTGCATTCAAATGTGTTGTAAATTAAAAGAAGAGTTTCAGGAAGAAGTAAGTGGCAAGCAGTTTCAAATATTAAAAATGAAGTTGGACAAAGGAGACAATGTTATTGGAAATAGCACAATTATAATAATAGCTAACGTGCAATCTGCACTTACTCTGTGCCAGACTCTCTTTTAAGAGATTTATATGTATTAACTCATCTCATTTTAAAATTCTTTATGACAGATAAAAGCACAACGATTGAGGTTAAACAAAAACAAATAAACAAGCAAACAAAGGAAAAGTCACATAACCAGTAAATTTCAGAGACAGGATTTGAACCAAGCTTTCTGGATGCAGAATCCTGGTCTACTCTTAATCAATGTTTTATATTCTACTGTGGGTGGCTAAGCATTTTTCCCCCAAATAACACAGAGGAATAAAATCTGGATTACAAACTAGTAGTAATGATAAATGGGGCATGGAAACAACAAGTACTGTCTATGTGCTTGTAGAGTTTATATATGAAAGGGCACAGATTTCATATAATTAAATGGAGTGCATAGTGAGAAAAAGTTGAGATTTTTTGACCTGATTCATTTTTAGAAAAGAAGACACATAAATACAATTAGCAAAAAAAGAAGGGAGAAGCTGAGTTAAACTTCGTAGTACATCCATTATTTATCATGTATTTTATTAAGCATTTAATGAATTTCTTTATTCAATTCATTGAAAAGTTAGACACCTTCCTCAATTTACAGAATAATTAAGAGAGAGCATCGCAATTCACATCCAGATTCCTTTGGCTTCAGAGCCCATATTCTTTTTACTACATCATGTTGGAGGACACAGAAAAAAAAAAGAACCAACTAGAGAGAGAGAATGCATTTATGTATATAATAGAGAGATAAAGAGGTAGTTAGAAGTACTAGAATTCAATGCAATTTTTAGAATATTTTCATTTTTTTGATACCAAGATACCAAGAATATGGGGTTCATAATATGCTGAAATGACAATGGTTATATAAGAGGATGCAAGCTAAATTAATAGCAGTAATAAAACACACACTGAACACATATTTTAACACTGCTTCTGTTACCAGACCAAACTTGTCTGCGTGCAGTCAAGCCAATATATTGACACTGGGCTGTGGTGAAAGAAAGAGCAGTGTTTATTGCAGGGCACCAAGCAAGGAGCATAGGTAGCTAGTGCTTAAAAGGCACAGACTTTATGAAGGCTTTCAGGGAAAGGTTTTTTTTAAAGACAAGGCGAGGGAGGTGGGTTGTGGGTTGTGTGATCAGCTTGTGGATGTTCTTCTGATTGGTTGGTGGTGAGGTAATCGGGAGTCAACATCATCACCTTCTGGTTCCAACCAGTCTGGTGTCTATGTGCTTGTGGGCAGCATACACTTAACTTCTTCCACCTGCTGGGGGTTTCAATGTCTGCAAAACATCTCAAAGGACATGGCTCAGAATATTATCTATATGTAGTCCTTGAGGAGGAACTAAAGGTCCTTGACTTTGTTTAATGGCCAAACTATTATTATTTTGTCTTGCTTGACTGTTTTCCATTCTTTCTGCATTGTCTCACTTCTCTGATTCAATTTATTCTTTGAAGTTTTTCTGCAGACAAAAGGCAGGAGGAGGACATGGAGGGAGATGTCCTGTTCTGGGAAGGACCCATAGGGTCCTGCTTGGTTACATTGCCACTGAGCTATGGTTTCTCAGTGTATGTGGGGAAACCTTGATGTGATTTCAGTAAAATTACTATCAAGAAATAGCTGTAGACATTTCTGTTGTGCTTAACTCTGTCACATGTAACATATGTGTTGATAAGATAATTTAGTTAGTGTCTTCTTCTTCAATTTGAGAAGCAGCATCCCTGTCTTCAGTTATTGCCCAATAGGAAAAAATATCTTTCAAGGATTAATCTTCACAATTAAATTATCAAGCCAGGTGTGAACTTTTATTTTATGTACTTTTTCCTTAAGATTTTAAAAATTCATATTTTCATTGTTGTTAGTATCATGAACACCAATTTAATTTTTAGATGCTTTTCAGACTTTATTTTGGTTGACAACAAACCATAGGAACTAGGGCATATATATTTCTTGCCTATTTAGATAATTAATATTCTGACCTAGGCTTGTATAAGATGGAGAGGCTGAAATGAAGGAAGGAGGGGGCATCTATTTGCCTAAAGCAAGATTCCACATGTTCTTCTCTGTTTCTGCCCTCTTCAACATGTTAACAAGACAATTCCCTTTACAAGTTATATGAGATAGGACATCATAATCAAGCAAGTCAACCTGTCACTCCAACCTGTCTCTCTACACTAAGAGGTTTTGCCCAGAACAGTTACTTTGTGTGTGTGTGTTTGTGTGTGCACATGGATGTTTAATTTTCTTATGAATATCCAGCATTCTATGGCATTTAACTTATCATTTTATTTATTTATTTATTTATTTATTTTTGCAGTACGTGGGCCTCTCACTGTTGTGGTCTCTCCCCTTGCGGAGCACAGACTCTGGACGCACAGGCTCAGTGGCCATGGCTCATGGGCCTAGCCACTCCACGGCATGTGGGATCTTCCCGGACCGGGGCACGAACCCGTGTCCCCTGCATCGGCAGGCAGACTCTCAACCACTGCACCACCAGGGAAGCCCAACTTAGCATTTTAGATGAGACCCAACCCTCTACCTAATGTCAATAAATTAAATAAATATCCAATTTTCTTGCTCCTATGTATGAAAGCAATAACGTGTATGATTTAAAGGGTATGTGTGATCTCTGTGATCATTGTTTTATATACAAAAAAAAATGCCAGATTTTAGAGAAAGACACAGAATTGTCTGTATCTGGGTACAGTTGACTATGGATTCCTGTGGCTGAGGCACACCAGTGCTCTCACTGTTCAAGAGAAAGTCATTTAGTACACCCAATTCTTGGACCTTTAAGATTGGGAAATATTGGAAAAACTATAACTTTCTTGGCAACTGCTTTCTAATGGTTGTTTATTGAAGTACTTTCCTTCATCTCATGTTAGTTATTCTTGGTGTTTTTAAAGTTCATTAAATCAGTGCACCACTTTCCCTCCCTGTTTTCATTTCTACCCACAAAAATTCTTTAGAAATAGAAACAACATTGTCATTTTGACTTTCCAACTACACAAATTTAGCAGATTTAAACCCTTTAAACAGTTTGCTGTGAAATATAGTTTGAAATTCAGTCAACAAAAACATCAGTCTTCAAAGAGGCAAATAAACAACTCTAGGCATGTATAACGTATATTACTTTGGGAAAAAAAAAAAAAAACCTTTTCACCCTAATGTGCAGTTTTCATCTAAAAAACTCAGTTTCACTAAAGGCAATAAAAATGTGTCCTTTCTTTGAAATTAAATAAATCTGCATTTTGATTGATGTTTATATATGTAAAAATATGAATGTTTAAGGTTAATGTAGAACAGAAACTGATCATTGTCAAAAAAATAAAGGTGAGATAATGTTGACTGTCAGTGGAGACTGCCATACTCAGTGAAGAGTATTTTCTGAGTATTAGAGAAAGTTCTTGAATAATGATCACACTGTATCCTATCTCTTGGTTATAGCTGGGATATTTGTTGCTTAATGAGAAAATAAATATCAAGAGAAAGGAAATATTGTTCAGTTTCCTTTTGGCTTCCATTTCCCCATTTTTACTCTCCAATTGGTAGGCAATGCATGTAAATGAAATACAATGCATGCAGTTCACTTGAATCTCTTAAGGCAGGGGTTCCCAACCCCTGGGCCAAGGACTGGAACTGGTCCGTGGCCTGTTAGGAACCGGGCTGCACAGCAGGAGGTGAGCAGCCAGCGAGCGAGCAAGCGAGCGAAGCTTCATCTGTATTTACAACCGCTCCCCGTCACTAGCATTACCGCCTGAGCTCCGTCTCCTGTCAGATCAGCGGCAGCACTGGATTCTCATAGGAGCTCAAACCCTATTGTGAACTGCGTATGTGAGGGGTCTAGGTTGCGCGCTCCTTATAAGAATCTAATGCCTGATGATCTAAGGTGGAGCTGAGGTGGTGAGGCTAGTGCTGGGGAGTGGCTGCAAATACATATCGTCATTAGCAGAGAGGTTTGACCGCACAGAGATCATAATAAATCAATTGCTTGCAGACTCATATCAAAACCCTATCAGTGAGTGGCAAGTGAAAACAAGCTCAGGGCCCCCACTGATTCTGCATTATGGTGAGTTGTATAATTATTTCATTATATATAACAAAGTAATAATAATAGAAATAAAGTGCACAATTCATGTAATGTGCTTGAATCATCCCAAAACCATCCCCCACACCGGTCTGTGGAAAAACGGTCTTCCACAAAAACGGTCCCTGGTGCCAAAAAGGTTGGAGACCACTGTCTTAAGGCATTACTGCTATTATTTTTAATATGCATGAATTAGCTAATCCCTTTTCTAATGCTGTTCTAACTTTAATTTGTATGGCTAGTTAGGGTTTTTTTTTCTTTGATGAGAGAGAAAATCTGCAAAAATCATGTTACATGTTGGATATGTCTCATTGATAAATTATCTGAGACCAAGCTATTAATAGGCTACTAACAGATCTCCCACACTCACTCTGTGCCCTGAGATCTATTTCAACCCTAAAGCTCACAATGTAATGTAAATCATTTTAAAGCATAAATCGATTCACTGCACAGCCTTACCAAAATCTCCTCAATGGATTTTCCATTACTCTTAGGATAAAAGACTTCATGTCATGCACCCTCTCCTTGAACTTGCCCTCTGTTCACACTGGCTTCCTTCTCTTTGATTCTTTTAAGTTGCTATGCACTTCCTGCCTTAGGATTCATTATATTCCAAAATATAATGTAATTTTTCAGGGAATTCATCCAAGACTAGAATTGGGCTCCCTGTTCCTTGTTCTTAACACATCCTGTATCTTCCTCATAACATATCAGAGTTGGTAAATATCTATCTAGTTGGATGATTATTTGAGTAACTCTTTTGCCACAACTAGCCTATAAGCTCAATGACGATAATGACCTTGTTTTTTGCTCATCCTTTTATTCCCAGAGCCAAGCAAACTACAGACCAACAATAAGAACTTGTCCTTAAATTAATGAATCTTACTTGTGTGCACATTATTAAACTTTATGTTCTGTATTTCTCTGTGGATTTGTAAAGAATGTATCTCTTGGGGCTTGAACTTCTGTAACATTTTTTTCCAAAAATATATGTTTTCTGAATTTTGCTCTTATGCATTACCACTATTTTAGATGGTCTTTTTGAAAAGCTAACTGACTCCCAAAGGAAGGAGAATGTCAGAATGTGCTTAGACTTTTTAAAGAGATGTATCAGCTAATGTCATAATAATTATGACATTAGGAAGAAGAATTTCCAGCTGGGTGGCAGGAGTTGGAGCGTGATGGCCATTAGAAGCATGAGTTATAAATATTAAGCAATCATATATAAACCAGACAATTCAGGCTGTTCAGCCATAAGGTCTACTTGCAATGCAATCTAATAATTGTCTTTTATAAAATATGTAATAAGTATATTTTAGACACATAGGAATATGACAGCCCCAGAGTTCATGACTAAAATGGAATTGGTAGTCGTGTTTCATGTTCTTTTAAATAACTGTCTCGTCTGCCTTGGCTGGATTTGGACCATTTAGAGGAGTGAACATAGTTAATGTCACCTTAGAAAAATGATGCTTTGCTTGTGTACCTGAGCACAGTTTACCCCCAGTTCTCAGATAAGGAGTCTGAAAAGAGGCCAGGGTCAAAGCCAAGGGGCTCCTACTTCTGGAACAAAACATCTACAGGTTTTGTGCCTGTAGCCCTGCCTGATACCCTGAAACCTTAAATAGGCTCAAATCAGTAGTAGAACTTGGAAGTAACTGTGTCATAAAAAATATTTTTTCTTAAACTGTCCTCTAAGTGCTTACATAGCACCTCCTAGACTATCAGACTCTAAATGCAGCAAGCTCATAGTTCCAGATTCCTCTAGACACTAGGGTTGCTTAGACCTCGGGACATTGATGCATCTTCACGTCCTTCTGTGAATAACAAAGGAAGATTCCAGGGATCCTCTGGCACTTTTATCCTTGATCTTGCTTATAAGCTTTGCACCGTTGTTTGGATAAAAAATCAAAAGTAAAGAAAGTCTGAGTTGTGAATTATGCTGATCCTCAAACAATTCTCATGTTGGAGTTTTTCAACCACTTTAATTATACTATATCTAGTTAAGTGCTGTGAAATATAGACAGAAACATATCAGACACTTAGCTTTATACTCCACATACACAGAAAGATAAACACATTATGCAGAAGAGGTTTAAGTTATTCTTCATTCTCACTGTCAAAAACACTCCCCTGCGGTTCCCCCTTAGTCCTTGTAGCTATGACTCTACAAAATCTTCCATTCAAAACAATTTGACGGACCCATGGTTTAACTGCCTCCCCAATTAGATATCTCCTCACTACAGACATCATATTTGATTTACTGGAATGGTGCTGCTTCCTGACATTTCAAATTGTTCAAGTCACAAATTAATTAAATGTTGAATTAAAACACATGGTCTCTAACATATATAGCAATTAGATGAGGAAAAGCACATCAGCAAAGTATCAAAAGCCAAAAGTGTGCGGAAGGGTGGTGGATTAGGAAAGCAGGATTAAAAAGATGCCTGTGTATCAAAGGTTCCTTGCCTTTGGGATTCTACAAGCCAAATAATTTCTAAGGAACATTGTTAGCAATACTAGTACAACTACTACTACTGGTTCTATTGTTACTTCTACTCTTAATGATAATGTTACCTACAATTATTTTGCTAGAGGGGGAATTAAGTATGAAAAGGAAAAACACATTGAATATGGCCATGATCTCATAATTCTGAACATTTGAACACCCAAGAGCCACAGTCACAATACAAATTAGAAGAGAGCTCTTTACATTGAAGCATATCCTACATCTTTTCCTTTACTTTTTGATCCCTGTGGACCAGAGAAAACTGCAGCCAGAATTAGCATTTGTCTGGATAGACTTTCCAGAACCAAGGCTCCGAGAATCTGTCTCCAAAACTTCTTAATTGCATTCAGTCTCATGTAATCAGCAAGAGATTTAACATGCTCCCCAATACATGTATGCTTTGTAACAATAAATTATACATATATATTGCTACACTCCCCTATTGTGCAAATTATATAGCATAGACCAAAATAGATGAGAATGTTAAAAGGATGAATTGAAATGAATGTAAGTTGAAACTCTAATATATTTTCCTGTACACCAGTGGAAAGTTTTAACATCCCTGTTGTACTCAACCCAGTTCAGAAACCTGTCTGTACAATGACTCTGCTCTTACCTTTGTGTAGGGGTAAGTATTGTGCTTCTCAAAAGATTCTCATGGAAGGAGACACAGTAAAGCCGGATGTCCTTCATCAGGCTTCTAAAACCACATCAGCCTGTTTCTAACAACCCATTTCTGTGTTTTCCACCTGCCTTCTGGTCAGACTCCTAAAAATTATCCTTCCGGTGTATCTCTTACAATTTTCTTTATTAAGGTGAATAATGTGTGCTTAGATTGATCTTATAGAGGCTTTAACTTTCATTTGTTTTACATATTCCATGGAAGCACTAATTCTTTCTGTCACCATATGGATAAGATGGGAAAAAACATATTTTTTTTTAAAATTACTTGTTTAAAATAATTTATTTTAATGAAGAGTACTCTTGTTGAGTGGTAGTACATGACATAAATCTAGGACTAGTCAGATGTCAGGACCTGATGGAGATTTGGCAAGCACCAGTTCAAAAGCACAGCCGTCTCATAGATTGTATGCTCTATTTGTTAGACCTGGGTGGCTAGCCTGTTGTGAAAATTAAAATAGTCTGAGGCAGTTTTGTATTCTTTTGATGATGACCCATTTATCCTTGAGGATGTGTGAAATAACATCTAAGGGCTACATAAAATGCTCTTTCTCTCACTTCTTATCAACAGCGGTAACTTGAAATCAGTTCTTGTCCCACATTCCCTGTAAAGTGTGTTAAAAAATGTGTTACTAAAGCCTAGTGTGGCAAAGCTCTTAGCTGGAAAAATATATTCTGGTCTTGTTAATGTGGGGATAGATAGCAGGTGGATTGAAGTCAAAATATTATATGTATATATATATATATATATATATACATACATTATACACACACACACATACACTTTAATCTAGGTAGAAATGATGTCTGAATTGCTCAGATCCTATTATATGTTCAGTTTTCTATTGGAAACACTTGTGTGAATGAGACTGGGGAGATTTGGAACTCTGTTGACCACAAGGGGGCTTACACTTCCCTGCTATAGAAACTAAGGTTCAGTTACCCTAAGAGAAAAGATCCCAGGATATTTTTCAACATCGTATTGCAGAGTTAATTTTTTTTAATCTCACACTTCAAATATTCAAAAAAATTTCTTCATCATATTGAATGGTGAATTTCTGTTCATAAAACTTATTTGATTTTGTGAATTCACATGGAATTGTCCTGCCTGGCTAAATCCCATTTGTAGAATAACACATTTTAATTTACTACTACTAAATTAACATATTTTAACATATAAGATGGTTCATCTAAAATATATTTCTTCTTGAGTATTTGCAAAACCAAGGTCCCCAAGTTCTTATTTAGGAAGAAATGGTTTTTAGGAAGAGATGAGCCTAAGTCTTCTACCTCTGAACATTATAATGTTTTGTATCTTCTTGAGAAGAAATCTGCTAGAAATAACCAATGGTTTGTTACTGTTACTGTTGTTTTTATTTCAATGTATACCTTGTGTTGACATTTATGAGACTTCAGCTTTAGGAACTCTCACCCTCCCTTTCAGTGGCTTTGGCCAAATGGTTTGGAATCATCCTGGTTGCCTCAATTTTGATGCCAAACCACATCCAGTTTATCCGGAATCTGACATTGTCTGGACACCAGCATTTCCATCCAGAGTTAAGCCATCATTCTCTCTCTCTTTAGTACTATACTACCCCGCTAATGGACCTTCATGCTTTCTCCGTGGTCCCCCTAGAATATTGATCGAAATCATGATGTTTCATTTAAACCTCCCTCACACCATTTTGGAGCCCTATTCAAACACAGCCAAAATTTTCCCATTTCAGAGTAAAAGAAAAAATCCGTTACATGTTTCATAATGCTCTACATTGCCTTTCCCCAGCTCTCACTCCTTATGTTTTTGATTTCATTTCTGACTGCTCTCTACCTTAATCACTCTGCTCCAGACACACTACTCTAACTTTTGTCTGGAAATCCAAGATTTCTCTGCCTAGATGTCCTTGTGCATGTCGTTCCCTTCCCAGAAATGCTCTTCCCTTATCCAAACTGCTTTATTCCTCTGTTCCTTCAGTATCCATCATACCTCAAATTACATCTTCACTGACTTTTATTCCTCTTTTATACATGTATATTCAGCATGTATATCATACTTCATAATCTACTTATAATAAGATATTATTGTTTGCCTTCCTCACCAGGATATAAGATGAGATATCTTGGTCTGTTTTAATGACTGCTCTATCTCTGGAACAGTGCCTGATGCGGAGTATACACTCAATTAATATATGTTGACTGAATGACATTGTTTATTCACATTTTTGAATTCCCGGGATCTTAGAACTTAGCACTGTTTTGAGAGTCAATTACATGGGCAGATACTCTCTGTTGTCTTTTAAATTTGAAATTGAACACCTTTGTGTTATTCTTGATGAGTTAATTATGTAGAATGAGGCAATTTGCTTCATTGAGTAGACAGCTTGCCCAAAGGAAGGATTATCAGTCAATTGCTTTATAACCTCAATCTTCTAGACTCCCATAGAACCCTCAATTTTGATAGCAGTCAATGCCTTGGATTTTCTTCTATCATTATTTGTAGTACTATCAGTTACATAAGTGAATATATGGCATTTAGTTATTGAATGGGGTATAAGTAAAAAAAAAAAAAAAACTACTTTTCTTGATTAAATCTTCTATAGTTTTTTTTTTTTTTTTTTAATTTAGCTAACTGAGAGATCTTAAGGGAGAGAGATATCCCCCCACACACAACTATGGGACTAAATTATGACTCTTTTAAACACACCTCTTCATCTGATAACTGGAAACATCTTAAAGGAGGGCCCTGCTGCTGCCCACAGAACACCTCTCTGCAGAGTCAAGCTGGTTTTCTAGCCAGGCATGTTCCCTTCTGTTCCATTTTCCTAAAGAAATAAAAGAATTCTACAGCTGGCTAGCGCAGGTGGCTACTGAATAATAGGGCTACAGTAATTTGGAAAGATAGATGCCTTCTAGTTACTTATCAGAATAAAAGTGTTGTAGGTATTATCGAGGAGAAGGATCTCAAACTTACTGCTGCACAGTGGTTTTCCACTGTTTGGTTCAGAGGATAGTGTGAAGGGAACTGTCTTATTCTATACCATATCCTGTAAATTAATCATGACTTCAAAGAGGTGTCTCTTTGAATCGCACCACCCATTACCACCCCGTTACTCAAGCCCCTTTAAATTTCCTTGTCTTAAAATTACACTGTCATTGCTTACACTGAAAGGTGTTGTAAGAAAAAGTGATTGGACACTAATTCTATTCACTTGTGAGAATAGAATTCTAATGCTTGTGAGAATCTTTACCTTAGGTTATGTGGTATCCAGTTCAGGAAGACTCACAGGGCAAAGCTTTTCATGGCCTTGGTGTTTCTCCTGTGCCATTGACGTGTTTTTGGATTGTGGACACTGTGGCACAGCAAATGAAATCCATTACTTCTGTTGCAATAAAAATGAAAGCCAAAGCCATGATCATCCTCTAGGAAAAAGTTTGAAGCCCTCTACCCTGATTGAGATCATGCTTTGAAGTCAAACTTGCTGAATTTCAAAGCAGCCTCTGCCGCCTGCCCGCAGCACAACCTTAGCTAGTGACTCAGACTCCCTTTGCGTCAGCTTGGTGAGTGAGGGGAACTCTTAGAGGAAAGTTGTCCTGGTTATACATGGGAATTTGAAAAAATGCTCAAAACCATAATTTATCAAAATAGAAATGGGGGGGCAGATTATGGAATCATTATCATGTATCTTGTGTACTAACATTTTGAATTTTTAAAATTAGCACTATTCCATTTTAATTTTACCCTGTTTTCTTCATTTACTTCTTTTAAAATAACTTATTACCCAAAGTGTATTATATATTTTAAATATATATATGTCCTCTCCATTCAAAAACTGCAATAGTTTCTTTCTGATAAGAGATAGATAAATAGATTAAATAGATAATTAGAATAGATCCAAATGGATGTATCTATCTATCCATCTTATATCTATCTTGATATAAATATAAAACACATGTATATAACTAATAATAAATTCTTATTTACATAATAAAATCTGTATTTACATAGATTTATGGGTTTAATAAGTTGAAGAGTTTCTTCATTCATTTATCTCACTTTCAAAAAGATGGTGAAGATCTAAATAGCATAGTGAGATTATTGTTTTTTCAAACCAGGAGAGAATGACCATGCTTTCTGGAGTTGTATCCTGGGTTCAATATGTGTAAAATGCATACAAAAGTTTAAGTGAATTTAAGATGCCACAATACCTCAAGGAATAATGAATTACATGTATTATAAATTATAAATGAGTTTACCTATACCATGTTATACTGAAGCAGATTTAGGGTCATAGAAGAAGCTGCAACTTTAGAGTAATTTAGTAACATTAAAATCTTATATAAAAATTTTAGTGGGAGTACTGTGAATTTAGTGACAATCTATTATAGAAATTTGTCAACGGCTTGATATTCTTCCGTCAAGTGTGATTATAAATGTAGAGAATGTAATTCATTGTGAATCTCAATGCATATATATATCTAAAGTGCTTGGAGATTTTTCAAAAGTTACTCTACCCTGTAATCCTTATGTAATTGGTAGTCTTCTGAAAAAGTGTTTTAAAATTATTTTCTTTCTTTATTCATTGTCTATTATGGGTCCTCTGGCTTCCTTCCAACCAAAATCATTTTTCTGTTTATTCCCATCATAATTATATAAGCTGATACTATAACTCCCTCACAGCGATCTAAAAGTCCATGGTACTAGAATTTGATATACTAACTGATACACAACAGTATAAAATTATAAAAAACCTTGTTTTTTATTGATGCTATTCTTGTTGTTATAAGATAATTATATATAATGCCCAAGGTACATTTCAAAGTATGCATGTGCCATTTTTAATCCTAACAATGGAGAAATTTGACAACTTCAGTTAGTGGACAATCTAAAATATTATACTTTTCTTTTTTAAATTACCTTTTTCTGCCAAAAAATGATCAAGTAAAATTACCCCCCCCCACCCACACACAGAGAATTCAAATTCACTTTGAATATTTTACACGTTGCTGATATACAACAGCTAAAGTGAAGTGACAGCCTTTGCTAGTATGCTTACATGGTAGTTCCTATGAGGTTTTCTTTTTGGGAATTTATGTAATTATCTATCTATGGAGAGTTAGAAGGAATGGGTTAAACATATTTATGCTAAACCACTTAGATTTTTTTCTTTAATTTTTAAGTCATACTCTTCAAAAGGCTGTGGGTGAACTTACAAAAATATATATACATGTAGTAGACAATTTTAAAACAAGGTAAAATTAAGAGACATAGAAAACAACAGGACAAATAAAATGAAGTTAGGTGCAACATAATTTGAATATCATTACTACTTTAAGGTAAATGACATAGTATACATTTTATTGGGATCAATAATCTACTTTCCTTGTTAATGAGATACTGTCAGCACACATAAATAAATGTTTACCATTACACCTAGCTGTAAGGCATAAAACTAAGGGCATAAAGCCCTTCTTATCATCTCTCATTTAAGGGGAAACCAAATCAAAACCTGCAGACCACACTGAAAAGCAAGCAGTGTGTATTTGTGGTACATACTGCTTGGTTGATAGACATTATTGCTTTCCTGCCATGGGCTAACAGGATACATTAATTCACCTTTGAGGCTTAATCATGTGCAAGGAAATGGAAAAATGTTTGATAATAACCTTTATGGACTGTTGGTTGTAAAGATGCTTATTTATTAGGCAAAACAACCATTTGGGGTAGATAAGAGGATCAATAATGGTCTTGAAGTACTTTCTTAACTGTGCACTTTTCAACCCAGAACTTACAGATGTAAAATATGACATGTAGTAAATATTAGACTCTAAAGCAATGGATATTTGCTGTGACTCAAAATGTGTATAAATTGTCTATGCTCTTATTTAACAATTAATACACATTCATTAAAAAAGTTTGTTGAGGGCCTATTGATGCCCTTTAATTAGGGGAAAGTAGACAGAATAGATTCAAAAGTGTACATTATATAATTATGTACATTAATGGAGTTGAGTCTAGCCTAAGACACCATAAACCAACCGAGAGTCATTTCTATCCCATGTACAATTATTTCAGCTTTTGTTAGTCCTGTGGTTTTTATATATTGAACTTCAGATTTTATAATATCATATTTGCATAATATAAATCCATCAAAAGAAGTGGCTTATATAAATTAATTATTCAAAAAAATTTAGTCATGCTAAAAAACAATACTTTACTATGATTTTCCTTCATTTACTTAAATATCTCTAATTCTTGTCTAAAATTGATGAATCAGACATTTGTATTTTAAAGTTTATTTATTACTCTATCTCTTATTGAATAATATATGAAAATTATTTTGGGCCATGGAAACGTAAATTTCAAATACCCCAGAGGAAGCATAATTATCCTGATTTTTAGTCAGACAACTCTTTCTACATTGTGCAATTCTTTTTTCTCTTATCTAGTAACATTCTATTAGTGTCCTTTCTTCACTCAGCACACAGTTCTTCCTTATTAGGTGTCTTTGGATATTCTTCTGCCATTGTCTATTTTCTGAACCTTTGTCTGTACCCTCCCTGCCACCACCCTGCACAGTTTTGGCTCAATCATTACAGCTGCTATAGGTTGAGTGGTGTCTCCTGAGAAGATATGTTGAAGTCCTAGGGCTGTGAATGTTATTTGAAAATGGGGTCTCTACAGACATAATCATTAAAGATGAAGTCCTAGGGCTTCCCTGGTGGTGCAGTGGTTGAGAGTCCGCCTGCCGATATAGGGGACACGGGTTCGTGCCCCAGTCCGGGAGGCCCGTGAGCCATGGCCGCTGAGCCTGTGTGTCCAGAGCCTGTGCTCCACAACGGGTAAAAAAAAAAAAAAAAAAAAAAAAAAAAAAAAAGATGAAGTCCTAGAGTGGGCTATAATCCAATATGGCAGGTTTCCTTATTAAAAAGAGAAAAAAAAGACACCGACAGATATACACAGAGGAAAGATTATGTGAAGACATACGGGGAAAACGTCATGTGATGAGGAAGGCAGAGAATAAAGTGATGCTTACACATGACAATGAAATTCTGGGGATTGCCAGCAATACCAGGAACTAAGAGAAAGACATGGGGTATAATCTTCCCCAGAGCCTTCTGAGGAAGCATGGCCCTCTGACATTTTGATTTCAGACTTATAGGCTCCAGAACTCTGAGACAATAAAGTACTCTTTGTCATGGCAACCTTAGGAACCTAATATAACTACCATTGGTCTCCTCAACATCAACAGCTATAATATAGGGCCCTTTCAAAACAATGGCAAATAAAATTGAAGATAGTTCCACCACAACGTTAGTAAGGCAATCTGTGCACTTGGTGATCATTCTCTCCATCTTTGACTAGAGCCATCTCTCTCCTTTATTTCTTTATTTCAGCATCTTTCTCTCCTCAATTCCAATTACATTTAGCAGCAACTGTGTTTCCCAATCTCAAGAACAAAAGCATTGAGTGGGAATTCACTGTCTCTCAGTTTGTCCACATTCATTCTTATTCCCCATTTTCACGGCTAATTGAAATAAAAACAAACAAAAATCCTCTCATTTTCTGCCAAAAACGAATGCCTCTACCCATGTTGAGATACAGTTGCTACATCACTACCAGTATCCTAATTCTGACCTTTGCAGACGGTTCAGTACAGGGCTCAGTCTATTTCAGCTGAAGAGGGCATTTGAGATTGTCAGAGAGTTAGTGAATTAAAGAGTTCTGAAAACTGGATATGATGACCTGACAATAACAGAGAGGAGGCTATGAAAGAAATTACAAGAGAGTGGAGGTCAAATCACTGAGGTGAATCAGAGTAAGCAATAGGACTAGAAAAGCCAGTAGGGCCAGAGGAGATATTCTGAACATAAGAATTTGCCCTATGTTAAAATAAAGGCAGCTTGGGATCAATGAGTGCCTTGACAAATTGCTTTGGACTGTTTTGCTTTGGGGACCTACTTGTCATAAAAAATCAAAACTTGATGCTTTGATGGTTTATGGTTTGCCTTATATCTTTAACTGTTTTCTCTTTCTGGAAACTAAACATTTTTCCCTTCTGCTAGCTCCTTTTGACATGCAATAAACCTATTTAAAACTCTCCCATCTTTTAAAAATTAGACTTTAAAAACCATTCCCTCAGAAGAAATAAAAATAAAACAAATCCATGCAATTTCTAAATTATGCCTTTCTATACAGCCACATGATTTCCTTTTATTCCTCAACCTTTTGAAATATTTGTTCAGCTTCTGATGAACTGAGTTTTTGCCTGATTCTTCAGTGGTCTTTATATTGTCAAAGGCAGTGCAGTTTTTGGTTCATACCTTTTTTAAACTTTATGTACTCTTTCAAAACTTAACTACCCATCACCAATCTCAAGAGCATCCCTCATTCATTTTCACTCTCTTCCTTCATTTTTTTCTTCCCTAGTCTGTCTCTCTTAGTTTTTTTTTTTTTTTTTTTTTTTTTTCTTACCCCTGGTGGTCCATTTCTCTGAGAGGTCTCTTCAATTTCTATGTGATCAGCTATCATCTATTTGCTAAAGGCTCTCAAATTGAGATTTCTGACCCAAAATTTTCCTCTGAATTAAAAAACTCTTGGATTTACTAATTCCCAAGCAATGTAAAGCTTAGCATGCTCCAAGCTAATTGTATTTCCTCTCAAGAATATACCTTCTCTTCTTTTATAAATTGTATTCATGACATGACTAAATATCTCTGGAAACTATACTTTTCTCTTTCTTACCATTACTCTCTTAGTTGAGGACTGTGTTTTCATTCCCCTTGTCTGTTTCAATATCATCTTAATTGGACACTTTGCATTCAATTTTTGCCCTCTAATTCATCCCACATTCTGCTCCTGAAACTAGAATCTTAACATGTTGCCACCTTTCTTGAAATTTCTCGGTGGCAGTCATAAGCTATATCAAATCAAGTCCAGTTTCATAGAATGATAAACAATGCAGCACTATTCTGAGCTGAGTCCACACCTCCAATTCCTATCTCACAACTTCCGCATCTGCTATTTCATTTTTGGCTACAAATCTATTACTGGTAGTTTTTCAAATTAGCTAAACTTCCTCATGGTTCCATGGCTTTGAACATGTTACCTCTGCTTGGGTTGCCTTTCCAATCAAACATTGCTCAACAGATTATCTCCTAAAGCTGGCATGCTTGTCAAGATGAAACTCAAATATCACCTTCTTGGGATTTATTTTAATCCCTCTGGGTTTGGTAAGGTGCCTTGATTTGGGAACTGCCATTATTACAGTTAATTACTTGAGTTATGAAAAGGCAGGGCTTATGCTTCATTCACTTTTGTGACCTCACTACTCAGCCCAGGTCCAAGTCTAGAGCAGGCCTTTGAATATTTGTTGATTAAATGTGACTCTCTCTGCTCTCTCCCACTTTGGATCTTCACGCACAAATCTGGCTGGAGAGCTGCATAAGCACTATTGACACTTCTTATTCTACCGCTTGAAAAGCATGGTTTCTTTGGTGTTGGTCTGTGTGTTGAGCAGTCATTTTCAAACATTAGTATGTATAAGAATTGCCTAGAGAGCTTGTTAAGATAGCTAACTTGAACTCATACCCAGAGGTTTTGATTCAGTAGGTCAAGGTAGGGTCCACGGCATCCTAACGTGCTCACAGGTGCTTCTTCAACAGGATGATTCTGAGAACCCCTAGTGTAGAATATAGTTGAGAGGAAAGAAAAAAGTTATTTCCCCCTGCCTTTGGAGAACAGTCAGGCAAGACATCTGAAGTCCCTTTGTGAAATTATGTTACTTTTTATCATCTTTAAATTTTCAAAATTAGATTTGTTTATTTCAATTGTCTTATGGGTAGAGTGGTGATAACAGCAATAGGGTCAGGTGATGAGGACATGAAAATAGAAACAGTGCTCTATGTATACCTTTCTGCAGGGTTTTCTCTGCCTATTCCTTTTAAATGCATTGCCTTTTCCCTGCTTATTGTTATATCTTTATTGAATCTATAGGTTAATGTGTATCTGGTCTATAAAGTCTTCTTTGGTTGTACTACTACTACTACTACTAGTACAATTTTAAATTTGAGAAAATTTTAAAGGATATTTAAAAATATATTTGCTTTTAGATGTCATTTGATGTCAGTACAAAGTAGTAGGTTTAACAAATTAGCTGTTTTTATGCTTATTTCACCAGTTAGAATGCTGAGATTCAAAGATGTTCACTGTGGTCCTACGATTAGAAGGTCCCAAATTTGGTACTAAATTTGTAGACTGTCACCTAGATCAATGGGCATTTAAATGCACTCATCAGACATAATGGGTGCTCATGAACACTTATGTAGTTCAAAGTGGCTACAGGACATGCTGACACTGACATCTTTAGTGATAATATTTACAATATGAAGGACAGAGCTTTTAGAGCCAGACTCCCCTAACTCAAGTTTAGCTCAACAAATTACTACTTACTGTATATCACTGAGGGAGTGAGTTAACGTCTCATAACGAGCTTATGATTCTCATCTCATAATTATCATTTGTAAGATGGAAACAAGGATTGTTGTGAATATTAAATGAGTTACTATATAGATATTGGATTCTGGAAGATAGCTTTAGTGCAGAAGAGAGATTAGATAAGAATGGGTTTATGAATAGGAAAGAGGTCAGTTAATTGAGTACATGATCTGATGCCACTGATCAGATAGAATGTGGAGAAAATTTGACATGATACAGGTATCATGACAAGATAATATAATTTGCATGATATTGTTAAAAATGACATCACAATTTAAAAAACGAGTCTAATTAAATATGAGGAAAGTTGGTTAACTTCTGGAAAAGTAAAATTAAGTTTAAGAAATGTGAAGAATTATTCTTTTGAAATTTATCTTATTATAAAAATAAATTGTAGTCATTTTAAAAATTGTAGTTATTTTTAAAAATTTCCATTCACCTGAAATACAACCTATATTATTCATTTTTAAGTGTAAAGGGATATGCCATCTGCATGTATGTAGGTGTGTGTGTGTGTGTGTGTGTGTGTGTGTGTGTAAAATTTATTGTCACTATAAAGGATTTATCAAAATAAAATTAAACATTTCCCCTTTTACTACTCTTTATTTTTTATTTCCTTAGGTCTCTCTTTCTTGATAGCCAAATTATTTTGATGTCACGATATACTAATTTATGTGCTATGAAATTAGAGTGGGGTTATGCTATACTTAGCATAACAATAACAAAAGGTCTGATCAGGAGGAAAAAAATAATGGTCCAGTGCCCATTAATTTGTATCACTCGATAATGGTTTGGTTTTTTTTGTTTTTTTTCCTGAATTTAGAAGGAAATACTTGTCTTTTATAAAGCAGTTTGATTGAAACTAAATCTTCTTCACATATTTTTAACTTGTACATTCACCTTCACAGACATGCTTAAATTTTTTTTAATGATTTCTGTTAGATTTAAAGATTTCAGTCACCTGAGAAGATGCAATGCAGTGAGATTCTGCATCTGAACTGGTAACAGTTCATTCTTTTCATATTGCAAAGTATATTCTTGCAGAAACGGAATTTATGACATCATTTTCTATGTAGGTTGCATGGCATCTGATCCATAGTGACAGAAAAAAAAAAAAAAAAAGATTCCAGAATATCTGCAGTACATTTTGTTGAATGTTAACAGAGTTTCAGATGTGTTTCATTTCTGACCTTGTGAAATGCTTTCTTGCTTATGAAATGCTTTATACATCAAATGCACAAACAGCTACCAGGGCTTCAGCTGCTCGCACAAGGATACATTTCTGAAAACAAATGTTGTTCAGGTCAGTTTCACCAATGTCATTTTTCTTCTATTATTTCACGGCAGGAGAAATGCATGATATATTACATTTTAAATGTGATGCAGAGAAGTCATAATGCTCATTTGTTTCATGTGAATACTCCTTGTTCTATAGTGTTAAGGAAACTTTATTCAAGCTATCAAACCAGCTAATATTTCCAGTCAGATTTAGAGAATACTGTTTCTATTATGAACTGCTCATAATAATTCAATACATGTGTATGTGTCTGTCTGTGAGTGTAAATAGTATGTTATTTGAGTTGAAAATCCAAGTTTCTAAACATTGTAAGCAACAGCAAAATTCTGAGGCTGTGAATTTTTAATATTTATATATGTTTAGGATATTTGCAATACTTAAATTGAGAAAATATTCAGGGTGCTAAAAAAAGGAGAAAAGTTTTAGATTATTTTCAAAAATTATAGTAAACAGAAAAGTAATCAAATACTAGAATTAGAGGCACCTGTGGAGAATGAGGCACAGTTTTATCCTTGAATTCAAATTTGAATAAATATTTTTTAGATCTTTCTATATGTCTAACACTCTAAAATGTGTGACTCAGAGACTGATCAATTCTGATTTGGCAATAAGAGATTATAGAGAAACTAAGTTGAACTTCTTTTTGAGTATTATTTCACAGTAAAGTTAGTGTAATTTTCTTTCTACAAATTGAAAAAGAAAATCACACCTCTAGTTGTATTATTTTGCCTAATACAAATCCGCTTAGGCACAGAATCAGAGTTCTTGCACAATAACTCTTAGGAGAATTTTCCAAAATGATACTTGTGTGAAAATGTAGCCCATATTAGCAATGAAATATCAGGATGTACTTCTGCTCATTTAATTTTTAAAGGAAGATATTCAACTTAAGTGGAGAAAAAATTCTCAAAAACAACTATTGTCTAGGCTGTAGAAGAATTAATGCAGTTTGCAACTTTGTGAGAGATGCTGTGATGCAGGTGAATGGTTTTTGTTTTATCCAGTTTCCTTACTGCACAGTCCATGTAGTGTGTGTTTGGGGAATAATAAGTATCCCCTTAACAGTTTCAATGAGCTGCATCATGAACTTGGTCACCAGAGATAAAGGCATGAAATGAAGAAATATTGTGCAAGCTGGTCTGCTGAGTCACTTCATACTCCAGGATCCCAAGGCTGTCACCGATGTTTAGATGAAAGTGCTGTAGATCTAGACAAATACAGGGTACATTAGAAAAGGATTAATGCACACCAAGATTTTGAATATTTTCTCAACCAACAATCATGAAGAAAAATTGTAAATTATTCTCACACGAAGAAATACACCCAAATAGCAAGGTGTAATTTTATGTATCATTTTTTTTCTCATTTAAACCTCATATTCTTCTTGCAAATGAAATATACATTATAGTAATTTAAATTACTGGTATATTGCACTTCTTTCTCACAATGAAAAGCATTATTTTCCTTTAGCATAAATATACAGATAGTTATTGGTATTTAGCTACTATTATAAATGGCAACTACACAATATGTGTAGCTTATTAAAAACTGCTACTGCTATGTGTAAAAAATTACCTAACTAAATACTGAACTTGTCTGTCTCCATTAATATCAAGCTTTTAATTTATAAAAGACTTGTTCTACTGACAGTAATGGCAAAGTAAACAATGACATTTTAGAGCTATCACCCCAAATACCATATTTATATTTTTATTATGGGAGTGTATGGTGTACATATAATTCCTTGCTTACATACCTTGTTCTTTCATTAGCCTTTGAGCTCCCTCAGTACAAAGGTGATATATAATTAATACCTTTATTTCTAACATTAAATACAATATGTGGTATGTAATTGGTAATAAAAAGTAAGTATATGTCAAAAATAGCAAACAAATACACAAGGGGAAGTGAAATAAATATATTGATATAATTTCATTTAATATTATTTTAAAACAATACCATTAAATGTACTCATTCAGTTGGAGAGCTGAATGACAAGATACATTTCCTGCATCTTAATAACCAAGTTTAGTCTTCAGAAAAGTCAGTTCTAAAGATAAAGCATATAATTGAAGTTCTAGGTTATCATTGAGCTTGGTATACATTAATTATGAGAGAGCCTGCAAACTGTATTTATTTGTGCTGTAACTACTGCTAGAAATCCAAATGAATGCAGAAAGGGCTCTCTCTGAGAAGAGATGACTATAATAGAACTAGGCAAAATGCAGAAACACTGTTGTCTAGAAAAATAACTTCTGTGATGAATTGACTCTCAAACATAATAAAATATACCAATATTTTTGCTTGTTTTTTCCTTGGAAGAGTTTTTCAAGTAATCCATAAAGATGAATTTCAGTACAGCATTACAAACTATGTGCGAGCCTTGGGAATTAGAATTGCACAGTATAGCTGTGGCACAGAAGTGAGTTCACTGGCCTCAAATGCAATTTGACTTCTAATCCTTACATTGCATTGCAAGATCCTATAATAATTAGTCTCAGATAATTGAAGTCATAAAGGTGTTAGATAAAAACATTAGTTAAAAGAGAGAACTCCCTGGTGAAATCAGCAGGGTCTCAGAAAAAGTCATTAGTCAATGAGGTCAAGTAGATTCGTGGTCTGGTACTGAGTGTTTAGATGCAAGACAAAATTTATTTTTTTGTACAGACCATAGGTTGATTGGTCTTAGGAGAGTGACGGACATCACTCACAAGAAAGATGTAGGCCTAACTCAAATGTCAATCCTTCAGATTTTAGTGGGAAAAAATAACACGAGAATATCAGGATATACATGTTGATTAATCAGCATGTTTTGTGTGTCATAAAATCCATTATGATAAAGCCAAATTATTATCTTAATGATTCTTAATGGACTCAAAACAAGAAAATTAATTGAATTAATCAGTGGAAAATGCCATAGAGGAGTGCTTGTCTCCTGTCACTGTCAAACAGAGCATACATTCTCAGGTCCTAGCATCATTTATCCTCATCAGCATTGTGGAAAAGCTGACACCTAAAAAACATCTTTAAAGTTTCCTATTGTTCGAGCTCCATGTGGTCAACTACTCATTAGTAAACCCAGTTTTCTTTAGATACGCTAGCATTAACAGTTATACTGGTGTCTTCTAAACTGCGCTCCTTGGAACAGTCTTTGGAGAAATGATAATAATGGTGGCAAGAAAAGTGATCCATGATCAAAAGGTTAGGAAAATTATTGCAATCTATACAGTCCTCAGATAATCACAATGCGAAGGAGAGTACTAAATATTCAGGCCCACATTAAAAAAACATACACACATATAACATTCAACATTGTTCAATGAAGTATTTCCATACAGTTTTTCCCCAGGACACGTGGTAACATCCCAAAATACAAGGTTTCCTGGAATAGTGTTCTTGTACTGAAGTTCATATTTTGCTTTTGCATTTATTAAAATATCCATATGCTGATCTAGCAAAAGCACATGTTTGTTCTTGTTTGTTAATAATAGCTTTATTGAAGTATAATCAACATACTATAAACTGCAAATACTTAAAATTTACAATTTGATAATGTTCTGACATTTTTAGACATCCATGAAACCATTATCAAAATCAAGATAATGAACATGAAAAAATGTCTATAAGTCTCTTTGTAATCCCTCCATTCTGACCCAGGCAAACAGTGGCCAGATTTCTGTTAGTATGCATTTTATGACTTGTATAAATTTTATATAAATTGAATCCCACAATAGTTTGGTTGTTTGGTGGAGGAGAGGGTCTAGTTTATTTCACTCAGCATAATTATTCTGTGATTCATCCATGCTGTTTATTCATTTTTAGTGCTAAATTGTACTCCATTGTGTAGATAAATGAATACACAAACTGTGTTATATCAATCTGTTCAGGAACATTTGTTTGTTTGATCATTTTTTCTGGTTTTTGGCTATTACAAATAAAATTCTATAAACATTTGTTTACAAGTCTCTGTTTAGATGTATGCTTTCATTTCTCTTGGATTAATGCCTAGGAGTGGAATGTCTCAATCATAGAAGTATGTTTCACTTCATAAACTATCAAAATATTTTCCGAAATGTTTTACCATTTCACTGTCTCAACAACAGTGTATGAGATTTCCTGTTTCTCCACATCCTCACTAATACATGCCAAGATGCAACTTTATTTTTTTTAATTTTATTTTTTGAGTATAAAATAATATTTAATAGACATTAATTTTTTCCTGGGCACCATCTCTTTTCTTTTTTTTTAAAATAGATCTTTATTGGAGTATAATTGCTTCACAATACTGTGTTAGTTTCTGTTGTACAGCAAAGTGAATCAGCCATATGCCTAAATATGTCCCCATATCCCCTCCCTCTTGAGCCTCCCTCCCACCCTCCCTATCCCACCCCTCTAGGTGGTCACAAAGCACCGAGCTGATCTCCCTGTGCTCTGCGGCTGCGTCCCACTAGCTATCTGTTTTACGTTTGGTAGTGTATATATGTCGATGTTTCTCTCACTTCACCCCAGCTTCCCCCTCCCACCCCATGTCCTCAAGTCCATTCCCTATGTCTAAATCTTTATTCCTGTCCTGCAACTAGGTTTATCAGTACCATTTTTTTAAATTGCATATATATGCATTAGCATACGGTATTTGTTTTTCTCTTTCTGACTTAATTCACTCTGTGTGACAGACTGTAGGTCCATCCACCTCACTACAAACAACACAACTTCATTTATTTTTATGGCTGAGTAATATTCCATTGTATATATGTGCAGCATCTTCTTTATCCATTCATCTGGCGATAGACATTTAGGTTGGTTCCACGTCCTGGCTATTGTAAATAGTACTGCAATGAACATTGTGATATATATCTCTTTTTGAATTATGGTTTTCTCAGAGTATATGCTCAGGAGTGGGATTGCTGGGTCATATGGTAGTTCTATTTTTAGTTTTTTAAGGAACCTCTATACTGTTTTCCATAGTGGCTGTATCAATTTACATTCCCACCAACAGTGCAAGAGGGTTCCCTTTTCAACACACCCTTTCCAGCATTTATAGTTTCTAGATTTTTTGATAATGGCCATTCTGACTGGTGTGAGGTGATACCTCATATTGTAGTTTTGATTTTCATTTCTCTAATGATTAGTGATGTTGAGTATCTTTTCATTTGCCTCTAGGCCATCTGTATGTCTGCCTTGTTGAAATGTCTATTTAGGTCTTCTGAGCACTTTTTAATTGGATTCTTTGTTTTTTTGATATTGAGATCCATGAGCTGTTTGTATATTTTGGAGATTAATGCTTTGTCTGTTGTTTCATTTGCAGATATTTTCTCCCATTCTGAGGGTTGTCTTTTTGTCTTGTTTATGGTTTCCTTTGCTGTGCAGAAGCTTTTAACTTTAATTAAGTCCCATTTGTTTATTTTTGTTTTTATTTCCGTTACTCTAGGACGTGGGTCAAAAACCATAAATCATCTTGCTGTGGTTTATGTCAAAGAGTGTTTTTCCTACATTTTCCTCTAGATTTTTATAGTGTCTGGTATTATATTTAGGTCTTTAATCCATTTGGAGTTTATTTTTGTGTATGGTGTTAGGTAGTGTTGTAATTTCATTCTTTTACATGTAGTTGTCCAGTTTTCCCAGCACCGTTAATTGAAGAGGCTGTCTTTTCTCCATTGTATGTTCTTGCCTCCTTTGTCTTAAATTAGGTGACCATATGTGAGTGGGTTTATCTCTGAGCATTCTGTCCTATACCATTGATCTATATATCTGTTTTCGTGCTGGTACCATACTGTCTTGATTACTGTAGCTTTGAGTTATAGTTTGAAGTCGGGGAACCTGATTCCACCAACTCTTTTTCCTTCTGAAGATTGCTTTAGCTATTTGGGGTCTTTTGGGTTTCCATATGAACTGTAAATTTTTTTGTTCTAATTCTGTGAAGAATACCATTGGTGGTTTGATAGGGATTGCATTGAATCTGCAGATTGCTTTGGGTAGTATAGTCATTTTCACAATATTTATTCTTCCAATCCAAGAACATGGTATATTTCTCCATCTGTTTCTGTCATCTTAGATTTCTTTCATCAATGTTTTATAGTTTTTTGCATACATGTTTTTTGCCTCCTTAGGCAAGTTTATTCCTAGTCATTTTATTCTTTTTGTTGTGATGGTTAATGGGATTGTTTCCTTAATTTCTCTTTCTGATTTTTCATTGTTGGTGTATAGGAATGCCAGAGATTTCTGTGCATTAATTTTGCATCCTGCAACCTTAACCAATTCACTGATTAGTTCTAGTAGTTTTCTGGTAGCATCTTTAGGATTTTCTATGTATAGTATCATGCCATCCACAAACAGTGACAGTTTTATTTCCTTTCCAATTTGTATTCCTTTTATTTCTTTTTCTTCTCTGATTGCCATGGCTAGGACTTCCAAAACTATGTTGAATAAGAATGAAAAGAGTGGACATCCTTGTCTTGCTCCTGATCTTAGTGGAAATGCTTTCAGTTTTTCACCATTGAGTATGATGCTTGCTATGAGTTTGTCATATATGGCTTTTATTATGTTGAGGTAGGTTCCCTCTATGCCCATTTTCTGGAGAGTTTTTTTTATCACAAATGCGTGTTGAATTTTGTCAGAACCTTTTTCTACATCTATTGAGATGATCATATCATTTTTATTTCTTAATTTGTTAATGTGGTTTATCACATTGATTGATTTGTATATATTGAAGAATCCTTGCCTGGGATAAGTCCCACTTGATCATGGTTTATGATCCTTTCAGTAGGGTTGGATTCCTGTTGCTAATATTTTGTTCAGGATTTTTTCATCTATGTTCATCAGCGATACTGGTGTATAATCTTCTTGTTTTGTGATATCTTTTTCTGGTTTTGGTATCAGGGTGATTGTGGCTTCGTAGAATGAATTTGGGAGCGTTTCTCCGTCTGCAATTTTTTTTTTTTTTTTGCGGTACGCAGGCCTCTCACTGTTGTGACCTCTCCCACTGCAGAACACAGGCTCTGGACGCACAGGCTCAGTGGCCATGGCTCAAGGGCCCAGCTGCTCCGCAGCATGTGGAATCCTCCCGGACTGGGGCATGAACCCGTGTCCCCTGCATCGGCAGGCGGACTCCCAACCACTGCACCACCAGGGAAGCCCTGCAATTTTTTGTAAGAGTTTAAGAAGGATCGATGTTAGCTCTTCTCTAAATGTTTGATAGAATTCTCCTGTGAAGCCATCTGGTCCTGAACTTTTGTTTGTCAGAAGATTTTCAATTACGGTTTCAATTTCATTACCTGTGATATGTCTGTGTACATTTTCTAATTCTTTCTGGTTCAGTCTTGGAAAATTGTACCTTTCCAATAAATTGTCCATTTCTTCATGGTTGTCTATTTTATTGGCATGTACTTGTTTGTAGTAGTCTCTTGTAATCCTTTGTATTTCTGCGGTTCAGTTGTCATTTCTCCTTTTTAGTTTCTAATTTTATTTATTTGCATTATCTCCCTTTTTTCTTGATGAGTCTGGCTAAGAGTTTATCATTTTTTTTTATCTTCTCAAAGAACCAGCTCTTAGTTTTATTGATCTTTGCTATTGTTTTCTTTGTTTCTATTTCATTTATTTCTGCTGTGATCTTTACGATTTATTTCCCTCTACCGACTTTGGGTTTTCTTTCTTCTTCTTTCCCTAGTTGTTCATGTATTTGTGTTGTTTACAGTTTTTTTTTTCCTGTAATTGATTTCCAATCTCATAGCATTGTTGTCAGAAAAGATGCTTGATATGATTTCGATTTTCTTGAATTTTCTGAGGCTTGATTTGTGACCCAAGATGTGATCTATCCTGGAGAATGTTCTGTGTGCACTTGAGAAGAAAGTGTATTTTGCCACTTTTCATTGGAATGTTCTATAAATATAAATTAAATCTATCTGGTCTATTGTGTCATTTAAAGCTTGTGTTTCCTTATTTATTTTCTGTTTGGATGATCTGTCCATTGGTGTAAGTGGCATGTTAAAGTCCCCTACTATTATTGTGTTACTCTTGATTTCTCTTGTCATGTTTGTTAGCATTTGCCTTATGTATTGAGGTGCTCCTATGTTGGGTGCATAAACATTTATAATTGTTATATCTTCTTCTTGGATTGATTGCTTGATCGTTATGTAATGTCCCTCCCTATCTGTTGTAACAGTTTTTATTTTAAAATCTGTTTTATCCAATACAAGTATTGCTACTTCAGCTTTCTTTTGATTTCCATTTGCATGGAATATCTTTATCCATGCCTTCACTTTCAATCTGTATATGTCCCTAGGTCTGAAGTGGGTCTCTTGCAAGCAGCATATATATGGATCTTTTTTTTGTATCCATTCAGCCAATTTGTGTCTTTTGGTTGGGGCATTTAATCCATTTACATTCAAGGTTATTATCAATATGTATGTTCCTATTACCATTTTCTTAATTGTTTTAGGTTTGTTTTTGTGAGTCTTTTTCTTCTCTTGTGTTTCCTACCTAGAGAAGTTTCTTTAGCATTTGTTATAAAGCTTATTTGGTGGTGCTGAATTCTCTTAGCTTTTGCTTGTCTGAAAAGCTTTTAATTTCTCCGTCGAATCTGAATGAGAGCCTTGCTGGGTAGACTAATTTTGGTGTAGGTTTTTCTCTTTCATCACTTTAAGCATATCCTGCCACTCCCGTCTGGCCTGCAGAGTTACTGCTGAAAAATCAGCTGATAACCTTATGAGGATTCCTTTGTATGTTTCTTTTTTCCCTTGCTGCTTTTGATAATTTTTTTTAATTTAATTTTTGTTAGTTTGATTAGTATGTGTCTTGGTGTGTTTTTCCTATGGTTTATCCTTTATGGGACTCTGTACTTCCTGGATTTGTGTGACTAATTCCTTTCCCATGTTAGGGAAGTTTTTTACTATAAATTCTTCAAATATTTTCTCATCCCTTTCTTTTTCTCTTCTCCTTCTAGGACCACTATAATTCGAATGTTGGTGCATTTAGTGTTGTCCCAGAAGTCTCTGATATTGTCTTCAATTCATTTCATTCTTTTTTTTTTCATTCATCTTCTCAGCAGTTATTTTCACCCTTTTGTCTTCCAGCTCACTTATTTGTTCTTCTGCCTCATTTATTCTGTTATTGATTCCTTCTAGTGTATTTTTCATTTCAGTTATTTTGTTGTTCATCTCTGTTTGTTTGTTCTTTAGTTCTTCTAGATCTTTGTTAAACATTTCTTGTATTTTCTCAATCAGTTCCTCCATTCTATTCCCAAGATTCTGGATCATCTTTACTATCATTACTCTGAATTATTTTTCAGGTAGATTGCCTATTTCCTCTTCATTTATTTGGTCTTATAGGTTTCTACCTTGCTCCTTCATCTGTGACATATTTTTTTGCTGTCTCTTTTTTTTTGTGGGATTGTGTTCCTGTCTTACTAGTTGTTTGGCCTGAGGCTTCCAACACTGGATTTTGTAGGCTGTTGGATAGAGCTGCATCTTGGTGCTGAGATGAGGACCTCTGTGACACCTCACTCCGATGAATATTCCCTGGAGTCTGAGGTTCTCTGTTAGTCCAGTGGTTCTGACACAGAGCTCCCACCTCAGGAGCTTTGGCCCATCCCCCAGCTCATGAGCCAAGATACTGCAAGCCACATGGATTGGTAAAAAAAAAAAAAAGAGAGAGAGAGAGAGAGAACAATAGCAAAGTAAAAACTAAAATTATACTAGGAAACTAACAGATATGTTAGGAAGAATATAAAAATATAGATGAATCAACAACCAGAAGGTACAATAATACCACAATAGTAAAAAAGAGGAGGGGTGTAAAGAGAAAAAAAAAAAACAAAATAGGTGGGGGGGAGGCCTTGGCTGTGCAAGGTGGGGCCTAAGCAAGAGAAAGGTTTGGGTGGTGGGCGGGGCCTATGCTTAGGATCCACAGGGCTGGAATAGGCCCTGTGGGCTGTCAGGGGTGGAGCTTAGGCTCAAGGAACAGATGGGGCCCAGGCATGCTCCCCACCACTGGTCTCAGAGGGTGGGGGACCTCACCTGGCAGGCCAGCACTCTTCCTGGGCTTGAGTGGGTGGGACAATCACCCTCCACTTCTCTCCCGCTCCTTCCAGAAGGCCCCTCCCACCTACCTCAGCTGAACTCCCCTCAGCCTCCTTCCTATGCCCCCAGGACCAATGTGGCCTGGGAAGGGGGGTGCCTTGGAGGGCAGGGCACCAGCCTGGGAGCTCAGCAGGCTCCCCAGGCCCGAGTGGGTGAGGCAAACACCCTCTACTCCTCTCTCATTCCTCTCAGCTGGCTCCTTCCACCTGCCTCTCCTGGTCTCCCCGGCCTCAGTGCCAGGATACAACTTTATAATTTTAATCATTCTGATATGTATGTGGCTATCACTAATCATGATTTTTTTCTTTTTTTGCGGTATGCAGGCCTCTCACTGTTGTGGCCTCCCCCATTGTGGAGCACAGGCTCTGGACGTGCAGGCTCAGTGACCATGGCTCACGGGCCTAGCCACTCCATGGCACGTGGGATCCTCCCAAACTGGGGCATGAACCCACGTCCCCTGCATTGGCAGGCAGACTCTCAACCACTCTGCCACCAGGGAAGCTCACTAATCATGATTTTAATTTGTATTTCCTTAAAGATTATTGATGCTACTTATCTTGGCATGTGTTTTTGTGCCATTTGCATGTCTACTATTTCAGTGTGTCTATCTTGTGGCCATTTGGGGGGGGCATAGATTTTTTGTTTTGTTTTCTTATTAATTTATGTGAGTCTTAGGTTTTTGCTATGCAAATATTTTTTCCAAATCTATGGCTTGTTTTTCCATTCTCTTAAGAAGGTCTTTTGAAGAGAAGTTTTTAATTTAATGAAGTCCAAATTATCAATTTGTTCTTTTAGGGCTTGTTCTGTTATTTCCATACCTAAGATACATGCATATACACATGTATCACCCAAGGTCATGAAAGTTTTCTACTATGTTTGCTTCTAGAAATGTTGTACTTTTAGCTTTTATCTTTAGATGTGTAGTGCATTTTGAGTTAATTTTTGAATATTGTGCCAGTTATGGATCCACGTTCTATTTTTTAATATGAATATTCAAATGTTTCAGCACCAATTGTTGAAGATACTGCACTTTTTTTTTACACTGAACTGCCTTTGCACCTTTGTTGAAAATCAGTTCTCCTTATATATATGGGTCTATTCTGGACTCTACCCCCTTTTGGCAATCTGTTTGGTTTTTCTACATAAGTAGCATATTGTTTTGATTAATGTAGCTATAATAACACTTGAAACAGAGATAGTTCATATCTCAAATGTGTTTTTTTCCAGTTGTTTGCTATTTGTGTCCTTTGCATTTCCATATAAATTTTAGTATAATTTTGTCAATTTCTAAACAAAGTCAATTGAAAATTCGATTAGAGGTAAATCTATAGATCAAATTGAGAATATTGATATAAATATTGAATCTTCTTACACATAAACATAGTATATTTCTTCATTTATTTCGAATTTCAATTTCTCACAGCAGTGTTTGTCACTTTTATTGTAAAGGCTGTTCACATCTTCATCATATTTTTCCCTAAGAATTTTATAGTTTTGATGATATAGTTAATGGTATTGTGATTTTTAAAATTTTGATTTTCAGTTGTTGACAACTAGTGTATACAGATATGATGGATTTTTGTATGTTGATCTTATGTCTTATAGACTTGCTAAACTTGCTTATTAGTTTCTGTAGAACTCATTATTTTTTGCATATAGAAAGTCTTGTCCTTTGCAAATAAAGGCCATTCTACCTCTTCCTTTCCAATAATATGGATGCTGTTGTTTATTTTTCTTGCGTTACTGTACTAGCCAGAGCCTATAGTGCAATGTTGATGAAAAGCAGCAAGTACAGACTTCCATATCTTGCCAGTAATTTTAATGGGAAGGCATTCAGTCTTTCACCATATTGGGTTATTAATATTTACCTTGATTACTTTATCCCAAATGTACCCATGAAGTGTTCTGGATCAGAGATAGATGTGCTAATTTCCTAGTTCTGCCATAATATAATACCATAAACTAAGGTGGTATTAAATAAAATGTATGGTATTAAATTAAATACCACAAATTCAGGTGGCTTAAAATGAACTTTATTCTCACAGTTTTGGAAGCTAGGAGTTTTACATCAAGTTGTCAGGAGGGCTATTCTCTCTCTGAAGACTCTAGGGAAGGATCAGTTTCATGCTTTTCTCTTAACTTCTGGTGTTGCTAGCAATCCTTGTTGTTCCTTGGCTTATACGTACATCACTGAAAATCTCTGACTCCTTTGTTTTGTGATGTTGTCCCTCTCTCCTTTTAAAGATGCCAGACATACTGGATTATTACCCAGTCCAAAACTTCATCTTATCTTGTTTACATCTGAAAAGATCCTATTTCCAAATAAAGCTGCACTCACAGGTACTGGGGCTTAGGACTTCAACATATCTTTTTGGAAGACACAGTTCAACCTATAACAACTTACCTCTACAAGTACTTAATTTAATCTAGTTTATATGTATAGGTACCTCATTTTATTGCACTTTGTAGATATTGCATTTTTTACAAGTTGAAGGCTTGTGGCAACCCTGTTCCGAGCAAGTCAGTCAGTGCCATTTTTCAGTAACACTGGTTAACTTTGTGTCTCTGTGTCACATTTTGATAACTCTCATGGTATTTCAAAGGTTTTCATTATTATCATATTGGTTATATAATTTGTGATCAGTGATCTTTGGTGTTACTACTAGGACTTGCTGAGGGCTCAGATGATAGCATTTTTTAGCTGTAAAGATTTTTTAATTAAGCTACGTACATTATTTTTTAAGAAATAATGTCATGGCATACTTAATAGACTATAGTATACTGTAAACATAACTTTCACATGCACTGGGAAGCAAAAACATTCGTGTGACTTGCTTTATTGCAATATTTGTTTTATTGTGATTGTCTGGAAGAGAACCCACAATATTTCCAAGGTACATTTGTCATGTCCTGATATAGCTTTGATGTGAGCACTGTTTCCATGTTTGGGTGTCCATCATGGTAGTCACCTATTTACTGACAGCATTGATGATCAACAGCTGACACTCCAAATGGGTAAGCCAACAAATACTAACAATGTACATGTAACAAGTATAAAATATGCATTTTGTTTGACTTATACTGTAACAATTTTAAGTTTTAATTTTTTGTCAAGATTTGATAATTCAGAAATTAACATAAAACACTAAATGTCACATCAAGCTTGAAATATCAGTGACTAGGCAATGGTGGTTTTTTATTATTTTATTACATCCATTAATTGAAAGTATAATAGTAATGCCTGGCACATTCAGTCAATAATCTGCTGTCCAATTAACTATTTTTCCTAATAATTCATATTGCTTCTTAAACTAAATCCACTTCATTTCCCCATATTATCTGCCTCAGCATCATAAGCATATGTTATCTTAAGCATAGATTACACTAACCCCTTGTGTTATTTGAACATCAGAACAGCTTCATAAAATCAGTATAATAAACTCACAAGAACACAAGGCTCTGAATCTGGAAGGTCATGTTGTATTCATCTTTAGAGACAACATATTGTGTATAATAGGGTATGATATTTCTTTGTTAAGTGGTTGTGTCCTCATTTATTCATAAATGAGACATTGAGTGGCGGTATCTGTCTTAATACCTTCTAATTAACAAGCCCTACCTAGATGACTAGAGAACAGTTGCAAATACAGCAGTAGAGATGCTGAAATACACAGCATTAGAGATACTGATTACTTTCTATTCCAATAGTTGTTTTCCTAAATAAAATGTACTTGCACAGTCCTATGTGGTTATCAGTATATAGTAAATTGCTAGAATCCAGATAGTTATATATATGCATTAGTTTATTTTTAGTGTCAGTCCAGGTACATTCACTTTATTTTATTTTCATAGAATTTAGCTATCACATTGAAAAATTTGACATCGGGTACTATGGACAAACACATTTATGTCAGAGCATAATAGTGGCCATTCATAATTTCTTGGAAATCCTTGCAGCTTTTACATCAGCAAAAGTATTTTATTTACTTTAATTGTTGTTTACTTCCCATATACCCTTTTCTTTTTTAAGTGGTGTACAGAATATGCTGAGATGGGGCTTCCCTGCTGGTGCAGTGGTTAAGAATCCGCCTGCCAGTGCAGGGGACATGGGTTTGAGCCCTGGTCCGGGAAGATCCCACATGCCGTGGAGCAACTAAGCCAGTGAACCACAACTACTGAGCCTACGCCTAGAGCCCATGCTTGGCAACAAGAGAAGCCACCTGTGCACCGCAACAAAGAGTAACCCTTGCTTGCCACAACTAAAGAAAGCCCGCACACAGCAACAAAGACCCAATGCAGTTAAAAATAAATAAAGAAATTTATTTAAAAAAAGAATATGCTGAGATAGAATGCTGCAGTGGGGAATTAAAACAAAAAAAGAATGGTCTTTGGAATCAGACAGACCTAGGGTTACTTGCTAGAATGTTACCTTAATTAGAATTATTACTTCACATTTTAGCTTCAATTTTATCTTCTCTGTAAAGGAAATAATATTATGTGTTTTGTATTATTATCATACTATTCCATTCAATTCTATTCAACAAATTGGACTTTGCTGCCATAGTGATTTTCTCTTTCTTCTGTATTTTCACCCCATTGTTCTACCTTGACTCTTAACATACAGCATATGAAATATTATTCTCTCTCATCTAAGGAAGTATAAAGAAGAGGGGAAAAAAAATCATCCACAGCCTCTAGATACTATGTTAAAGCCTTCCCACTAATCACCACCATCCTATTTGAAACAAGCAAACAAAGAAGAAAATTAGTCATCGTCTTAGTCCTTTTTGCCTGCTATATAACAAATGCCACAGACTGGGTAGCTAATAAGCAATAGAAGTTTAATTCTCACAGCTCTAGAAGCTGGAAGTCTGAGATCAGGGTGCCAGTGAGGTTGGATTGTTCTCTTCCATGTCACAGACTTCTCCTTACGTCCTCATATATCAGAAAAGGCAAAGAATCTCTCTGAGATCTCTTTTACAAGGACACTAATCCCATTCAGGAGGGCTCTGCCCTCATGACCTAATCACTTCTCAAAGGCTCCACCTCCTAAAACCATTACCTTGAGGATTAGTATATAGTGATGCATTATTAAATATAATCACCATGCTGTACATTAGATCCCCAGAATTTATTTATCTTACAACTGAATGTTTGTACCTTTGACCAGCATCTCCCCATTTCATCCAACCATTAGTCCCTTGTAACCACCACTCTATTCTCTATTTCTGTGGGTTCAGCTTTTTAAAATTCCACATATAAGTGATATCACACAGTATTTGTCTTTCTCTTTCTGACTTACTTCATTTAGCATAATGCCCTCAAACTTCATCCACGTTGTCACTAATGACAGGATTTTCATTCTTCCCAAGGCTGCATAATATTCTGTTGTGTATAGATATACCACATCTTCTTTATCCATTCATTCCTTGATGGACATTTAGGTTATTTCTGTATCTTGGCTATTGTGAATAATGCTACAGTGAACTTGGGAAGCAGCTCTTTCATCCAGATCCTATTTTCATTTCCTTTGGATATATATCCAGCAGTGGGATTGTGGGATACAGTAGTTGTATTTTTAAATTTCTGAGGAACCTCCATACTGTTTCTATAGTGGCTGTACCAATTTATATTCCGAAAAAAAAGAGGCCACAAGGATTCCCATTTCTCCACATCTTCCCCAACACTTATCTCTTCTTGCCTTTTTGATGAAAGCCATTCTAACAGGTATGAGGTGACATCTAATTGTGATTTGCATTTAATTTTGCATTTCTCTGATTATTAGTGATGTTGAACACCTTTTCATGTACTTGTTGGTCATTTGGGTTTTGTTTTGTTTTTTTTTTTTTGGATTTTTTTAAAAAAAAATGTCTATTCAGTTCCTCTGCTCATTTTTTAATTGGGTTGATTATTTTTTTCTTTTTTGCAGTTGAGTTGTATGAGTTCTTTGTGTATTTTGGATATTAACTTTTTTAAGATATATGAATTACAAATATCTTCACATTTTCCATATATCCATAGATTTTTGTTTTTCCTGCTGTGCAAAGATTTTGAAACTGAAGAGGAAGCCCTGATGAACTCTGAATCACCTTTGGGGTCCTCCTTCCCTTGTGTTGAAGAATGGTTCACATTCACAGCCAAATAGCTCCATGGTTCCAGCCTGCAAAATCTAAGATCAGAGATCTTCCTGTCTGTCTCTTTCCCATTCAGTAAAAACTGGCTCTTTTCCTGCTGAAGTGCTTCATTAAATCCATGCTTCACACCCAAATTAATCTCCTTATCAAATGGTCACTTGGCCATACACTTAGTGTTCTCTTCTTCACGTGCTTTCTCATTTTTTGCAACATGGATAGGCTGAGAATTTTCCAAATTGTTAAGTTCTCCGCACCTTTGTGTGTGTGTGTGTGTGTGTGTGTGTGGTACACGGGTCCCTCACTGCTGTGGCCTCTTCTGTTGCGGAGCACAGGCTCTGGACACGCAGACTCAGCGGCCATGGCTCACGGGCCCAGCTGCTCTGCGGCATGTGGGATCCTCCCAGACCGGGGCATGAACCCATGTTCCCTGCATCGGCAGGTGGACTCTCAACCACTGCCACCAGGGAAGCTCTCTGCTCACCTTTTGATTAACAAGTATGTCTTTAAGTCATTTCTCTGTTCCTGAATGTCACTATAAGTTTTCAAGAGAAAACAATCCACACCTTCAACATTGTTCTTAGATATTTCCTCCACCAAGCATCCCATTTCATCACTCACAAGATGAATCTCCCACAGCATAGTAGACCATGAATACAGTTTAGCCAAGTTCTTTGCCACTTTATAATAAATATGCTTTTTCCTCTGTAGTCCAGTAACATGGTTCTCATTTCCATCTGAGACCTCATCAGAATGGCCTTTACGGTCCATATTCCTACCAACATTCTGACCACAATTTCTCAGGTATTCTTTCAGAAGATGGAAGCTCTCTCTAAGCTCTCCACTTTTCCTTCTGGGCTCTCACCAGAATTGTCTTTAAAGTCTGTTCATGGCGATGTACGTTTTTCCTTGCATGTATCTCCAAAGTCTCTCAGCCTCTACCTCTACCCAGTTCCAAAGCAGCTTCCACATTATCCGGTATTTGCTGCAGCAGCACACCCACTTCTTGACACCAGTTTTCTGTCTTTATCCTTTGATGCTGCCGTAACAAAATACTATAGACTGTTAGTTTATAAATGTCTACATTCAGATTTCTTTACTTACTACTCCCAATCATATGTCTTATTTTCTTCCATAATCCTTTATTACTAAAGTTCCCTTTACTTATTTATATATTTTTTATTTTTATTTTATTTTTTAACATCTTTATTAGAGTATAATTGCTTTACAATGGTGTGTTAGTTTCTGCTTTATAACAAAGTGAATCAGCTATACTTATGCATATATCCCCATATCTGCTCCCTCTTCCATCTCCATCCTACCCTCCCTATCACACCCCTTAGTTGGTCACAAAGCACTGAGCTGATCTCCCTGTGCTATGGCTGCTCCCCACTAGCTATCTATTTCACATTCGTTAGTGTATATATGTCCATGCCACTCTCTCACTTTGTTCCAGCTTACCCTTCCCCCTCCCAGTGTCCTCAAGTCCATTCTCTACGTCTGTGTCTTTATTCCTGTACTACCCCTAGGTTCATCACAACCTTTTTCTTTTTAGAGTCTAGCTATCTATTTCACATTCGTTAGTGTATATATGTCCATGCCACTCTCTCACTTTGTTCCAGCTTACCCTTCCCCCTCCCAGTGTCCTCAAGTCCATTCTCTACGTCTGTGTCTTTATTCCTGTCCTACCCCTAGGTTCATCACAACCTTTTTCTTTTTAGACTTTAGATTTTAGATTTTTTGTTCTCTTTCTGACTTACTTCACTCTGTATGACAGACTCTAGGTCCATCCACCTCACTACAAATAACTCAATTTCATTTATTTTTATGGCTGAGTAATATTCCATTGAATATATGTGCCACATCGTCTTTATCCATTCACCTGTCAGTGGACACTTAGATTGCTTCCATGTCCTGGCTATTGTAAATAGTGCAGCAGTGAACATTATGGTACATGACTCTTTTTGAATTATGGTTTCTCTGGGTATATGCCCAGTAGTGGGATTCCTAGGTCATATGGTCATCCTATTTTTAGTTTTCTAAGGAACCTCCATACTGTTCTCCATAGTGGCTGTATCAATTTACATTCCCACCAACAGTGCAAGAGGGTTACCTTTTCTCCACACCCTCTCCAGTATTTATTCTTTATAGACTTTTTGATGACAGTCATTCTGACTGCTGTGAGGTGATAGCACATTGTAGTTTTGATTTGCATTTCTCTAATGATTAGTGATGTTGAGCATGCTTTCGTGTGTTTGTTGGCAGTCTGTATATGTTCTTTGGAGAAATGTCTATTTAGGTCTTCTGCCTATTTTTGGATTTGTTTGTTTGTTTTTCTGATATTGAGCTGCATGAACTGCTTGTATATTTTGGAGATTAATCCTTTGTCAGTTGTTTCATTTGCAAATATTTACTCCCATTCTGAGGGTTGTCTTTTGGTCTTATTTATGGTTTCCTTTGCTGTGCAAAAGCTTTTAAGTTTCATTAGGTCCCATTTATTTATTTTTGTTTTTAATTCCCTTTCTCTAGGAGGTGGGTCAAAAAAGATCTTGCTGTAATTTATGTCATAGCATGTTCTGCCTATGGTTTCCTCTAAGAGTTTTATAGGGTCTGGCCTTACATTTAGGTCTTTAATCCATTTTGCATTTATTATTGTGTATGGTGTTAGGAAGTGTTCTAATTTCATTCTTTTATGTATAGCTGTCCAATTTTCCCAGCACCACTTATTAAAGAGGTTGTCTTTTTTCCACTGTATACTCTTGCCTCCTTTATCAAAGATAAGGTGACCATATGTGCGTGGGCTTATCACTAGGCTTTCTATTCTGTTCCATTGATCTATATTTTTTCTGTTTCTGTGCCAGTACCATACTGTCTTGATTACTGTAGCTTTGTATTATAGTCTGAATTCAGGGAGCCTGCTTCCACTACCTCCGTTTTTCTTTCTCAATATTGCTTTAACCATTCAGGGTCTTTTGTGTTTCCATACAAGTTGTGAATTTTTTTGTTCTAGTTCTATGAAAAATGCCATTGGTAGTTTGATAGGGATTCCATTGAATATGTAGCTTGCCTTGGGTAGTATAGTCATTTTCACAATGTTGATGCTTCCAGTCCAAGAACGTGGTGTATCTCTCCATTTGTTTGTATCATCTTTAATTTTTTTCTTAAGTGTGTTATAGTTTTCTGTATACAGGTCTTTTGTATGAATAAACCTTAGGTAGGTTTATTCCGAGGTATTTTATTCTTTTTGTTGCAGTGGTAAATGGGAGTGTTTCCTTAATTTCTCTTTCAGATTTTTCATCATTAGTGTATAGGAATGCAAGAGATTTCTGTGCTTTAATTTTGTATCCTGTTACTTTACAAAATTCATTGATTAGCTCTAGTAGTTTTCTGGTAGCATCTTTAGGATTCTCTATGTATAGTATCATGTCATCTGCAAACAGTACCAGTTTTACTTCTTTTCCAACTTGAATTCCTTTTATTTCTTTTTGTTTTGTCATTGCTATGGCTAAAACTTCCAAAAGTATGTTGAATAAGAGTGGTGAGAGTGGGCAACCTTGTCTTGTTCCTGATCTTAGTGGAAATGGTTTCAGTTTTTCACCATTGAGAACGATGCTGGCTGTGTGTTTGTCATTTTGGCCTTCATTATGTTGAGGTAAGTTCCCTCTATGGAGAGTTTTTATGACATATGGGTGTTGAATTTTATCAAAAGCTTTTTAAGCATCTGTTGAGATGATCATATGATTTTTATTCTTCAGTTTGTTAATATGGTGTATCACATTGATTTATTTGCATATATTGAAGAATCCTTGCATTCCTGGGATAAACCCCACTTGATCATGGTGTATGATGATTTATTGTGCTGGTGGATTCTGTTTGCTAGTATTCTGTTGAGGATTCTTGCATCTATGTTCATCAGTAATATTGGCCTGTAGTTTTCTTTCTTTGTGACATCTTTGTCTGCTTTCGGTATAAGGGTGATGGTGGCCACTTAGAATGAGTCTGGGAGTGTTTCTCCCTCTGTTATATTTTTGAAGAGTTTGAGAAGGACAGGTGTTAGCTCTCCTCTTAATATTTGATAGAATTCACCTGTGAGGCCATCTGGTCCTGAGCTTTTGTTTGTTGGAAGATTTTTAATCACAGTTTCAATTTCAGTGCTTGTGATTGGTCTGTTTATATTTTCTGTTTCTTCCTGGTTCAGTCTCAGAAGTTTGTGCTTTTCTAAGAATTTGTCCATTTTTTCCAGGTTTTCTATTTTACTGACATACAGTTGCTTGTAGTAATCTCTTATGATCCTTTGTATTTCTGCAGTGTCAGTTGTTACTTTCATTTCTAATTCTATTGATTTGATTCTTTTCTCTTTTTTTCTTGATCAGTCTGGCTAATGGTTTATCAATTTTGTTTATCTTCTCAAAGAACAAGTTTTTAGTTGTATTGATCTTTGCTATCGTTTCCTTCCTTTCTTTTTCATTTTATTCTGGATCTGACCTTTATGATTACTTTCCTTCTGCTAACTTTGGGGTTTTTTTGTTCTTCTTTCTCTAATTGCTTTAGGTGAAAGCTTAGGTTTTTGTTTGAGATTTTTCTTGTTTCTTGAAGTAGGATTGTATTGCTATAAACTTCCTTGTTAGAACTGCTTTTGCTGCATCCAGTAGGTTGTGGGTCATTGTGTTTTCACTGTCATTTGTTTCTAGGTATTTTTTGATTTCCTCTTTGATTTCTACAGTGATCTCTTGGTTATTTAGTAGTATATTGTTTAGCCTCCATGTGTTTGTATTTTCTACAGGTTTTTTTTTTTTTTTTCCTGTAATTGATATCTACTCTTACAGCACTGTGGTCAGAAAAGATATTTGATATGGTTTCAATTTTCTTAAATTTACCAATGCTTGATTTGTGACCCAGGATATAATCTGCCCTGGAGAATGTGCCATGAGCACTTGAGAAGAAAGTGTATTCGGTTGCTTTTAGATGGAATGTCCTATAAATATCAGTTAAGTCCATCTTATTTAATGTGTCATTTAAAGCTTGTGTTTCCTTATTTATTTTCATTTTAGATGATCTGTCCATTGGTGAAAGATGGGTGTTAAAATCCCCTACTATTATTGTGTTACTGTCGATTTCCCTTTTTATGGCTTTTAGCATTTGCCTTATGTATTGAGGTGCTCCGATGTTGGGTGCATACATATTTACAATTGTTATATCTTCTTCTTGGATTGATCGATTGATCAGTATGTAGTGTCCTTCTTTGTCTCTTGTAATAATCTTTATTTTAAAGTCTATTGTGTCTGATATAAGAATTGCTACTCCAGCTTTCTTTTGATTTCCATTTTCATGTAATATTTTTTCCATCCCCTCACTTTCAGGCTGTGTGTGTGCCTAGGTCTGAAGTTGGTCTCTTGTAGACAGCATATATTCAGGTCTTGTTTTTGTATCCATTCAGCCACCCTATGTCTTTTGGTTGGAGCATTTAATCCATTTACATTTAAGGTAATTATTGATAATTATGTTCCTATTACCATTTTCTTAACTGTTTTGGGTTTGTTATTGTAGGACTTTCCCTTCTCTTGTGTTTCCTGCCTAAAGAAGTTTCTTTAGCATTTGTTGTAAAGCTGGTTTTGTGGTGCTGAATTCTCTTAGATTTTGCTTGTCTGTAATTTTTTAATTCCTCCGTCAAATCTGAAAGTGATCCTTTATGTGTAGAGTAATTTTGGTTGTAGGTTTTTCCCTCCTCCTGCTGTCTTCTGGCTTGCAGAGTTTCTGCTGAAAGATCAGTTGTTAACATTATGGGGATTCCCTTGTATGTTATTTGTTGCTTTTCCTGTGCTGTTTTCAATATTTTTGCTTTGTTTTTAATTTTTGATATTTGATTAATATGTGTCTTGGCATGTTTCTCCTTGGATTTATCTTGTATGAGATTCTCTGTGCTTCCTGGACTTGATTGACTATTTCCTTTCCCATATTAGGGATGTTTTCAACTATAATCTCTTCAAATATTTTCTCAGTCCCTTTCTTTTTCTCTTCTTCTTCTGGGACCCCTATAATTCGAATGTTGGTGTGTTTAATGTTGTCCCAGAGGCCTCTGAGACTGTCTTCAATTCTTTTCATTGTTTTTTCTTTATTCTGCTGTGAGGTAGTTATTTCCACTATTTTATCTTGCAGATCACTTATCCGTTCTTCTGCCTCAGTTATTCTGCTATTGATTCCTTCTAGATAACTTTTTATTTCATTTATTGTGTTACTCCTCATTGTTTGTTTGCTCTTTAGTTCTTCTTGTTATTTGTTAAAAGTTTCTTGTATTTTCTCTATTTTATTTCCAAGATTTTGGATCATCTTTAACTATCATTACTCTGAATTATTTTTCAGGTAGACTGCCTATTTCCTCTTCATTTGTTAGGTCTGGTGGGTTTTTATCTTGCTCCTTCACCTGCTGTGTGTTTTTCTGTCTTCTCATTTTGCTTATCTTACTGTGTTTGGGGTCTCCTTTTTGCAGGCTGCAGGTTTGTAGTTCCCATTGTGTTTGGTGTCTGCCCCCAGTGGCTAAGGTTTGTTCAGTGGGTTGTGTAGGCTTCCTGGTGGAGGGGACTAGTGCCTGTATTCTGGTGGATGAGGCTGGATCTTGTCTTTCTGGTGGGCAGGTCCACATCTGGTGGTATGTTTTGGGGTGTCTGTGGACTTATGATGATTTTAGGCAGCCTCTCTGCTAATGGGTGGGGTTGTAGTCCTGTCTTGCTCGTTGTTTGGCTTGGGGTATCCATCACTGGAGTTTGTTGGTCATTGAGTGGAGCTTGGTCTTAGCGTTGAGACAGAGATCTCTGGGAGAGCTCTTGCTGATTGATATTACAAGGGACCAGGAGATCTCTGTGATCCAATGTCCTGAAGTCGGCTCTCCCCCATAAGAGTCTCAGGCTTGACCCGAGGCCAGAGCATCAAGACCCTGTCAGCCACACAGCTCAGAAGTAAAGGGAAAAAAGAAAAATTAAATTAAATTAAATTAAAAGGTATTAAAATAAAAATGAAAAAATTAAATATTATTAAAATTATAAAAGTAAAGAGAGCAACCAAACCCATAACAAATCCACCGATGAAAACAAGTACTAAAAACTATACAAAAAAATATGTACAGAAAGAACCCTAGGACAAACGGTAAAAGCAAATCTACATAGACAAAATCACACAAAGAAGCATACACATACACTCTCACAAAAAGAAAAAAAGGAAAAATATATATTTATATATATAAACATATAAAAACAGGAAGAGAGCAACCAAATCAATAAACAAATCTACCAATGATAATAAGCTCTAAATAGTAAATGAAGCTAAAAAATAGTAAATAGTTGTAGTAAACAGTTGTAAAAATAGTAGTAAAATAATTGTAAAAATAGTAGTAAAATAGTTGTAAAAATAGTAAATAGTTGTAAAAATAGTAAATGAAGCTAAAAGCAGAAAAAATTTAGACACAGAAAGCAAACCCCAAGTCTACACTTGCTCCCAAAGGACCCCACCTTAGTTTTGGGATGCTTTGTTGTCTATTCTGGTATTCCACAGACGCAGGGCACATCAAGTTGATTGTGGAGATTTAATCTGCTGCTCCTGAGGCTGCTGGGAGAGATTTCTCTTTCTCTTCTTTGTTCGCAGAGCTCCCAGGGTTCAGCTTTGGATTTGGCCTCACCTCTGCATGTAGGTCACCTGAGGGCATCTGGTCTTCACTCAGACAGGAAGGGGTTAAAGGAGCAGCTGATCTGGGGGCTCCGACTTCGTCCGGGGGGAGGGAGGGGTAAGGATGCGGGCGAGCCTGCAGCAGCAGAGGCCGGCATGACGTTGCACCAGCCTGAGGTGCGCCGTGTGTTCTTCCGGGCAAGTTGTCCCTGGATCAAGGGACCCTGACAGTGTTGGGCTGCACAGGCTTCTGGGAGGGGCGGTGTGGATAGTGACCTGTGCTTTCACACAGGCTCCTTGGTGGCTGCAGCAGCAGCCTTAGCATCTCACGCCTGTCTCTGGGGTTTGCGCTGGTAGCCATGGCTCACGCCCATTTCTGGAGCTCGTTTAGGTGGTGCTCTGAATCCCCTCTCTCTGCACACCCTGAAACAATGGTTTCTTGCCTCTTTGGCAGCTCCAGACTCTTTCCCGCACTCCCTCTTTGCTAGCTGTGGTGCACTAGCGCCCTCAGGGTGTGTTCACACAGCCAACCCCAGGCCTCTCCTGGGATCTGACCTCCCAAGCCCAAGCCTCAGCTCCCAGCTCCTGCCCACCCCAGCGCGTGAGCAGACAAGCCTCTCGGGCTGGTGAGTGCTGGTCGGCACTGGTCCTCCATGCGGAAATCTCTCTGCTTTGCCCTCCACACCCTGTTGCTGCGCTCTCCTCCGCGGCACCAAAACTTCCCCCTGCCCACCCTCCATCTCCGCCATTGAAGGGGCTTCCTAGTATGTGGAAACCTTTCCTCCTTCACTGCTCCCTCCCAGAGGTGCAGGTCCTGTCCCTATTCTTTTGTCTCTGTTTTTCCTTTTGTCCTACCCTGGTACGTGGGGAGTTTCTTGTCTCTTGGGAGGTCTGAGGTCTTCTGCCAGCATTCAGTAGGTGTTCTGTAGGAGTTGTTCTACATGTAGATGTATTTCTGATGTATTTGTGGGGAGGAAGGTGATCTCCACGTCTTACTCCTCTGCCATCTTGAGGGTCCTGACTACTTATTTATAATTATAAGACAAAAATCTGAAGGATAGTGACATCTTCCAGCTCATACCCCCTCTATTAATTTATTTTACCTTGTGTTGATATATTGTACCTCTTAATATTGCTCACATATGTCTTCCCCTCTTCCTTTCCACTGTTCACTTAAACCATATATGGATATATTTTTTCTATATTATGACCATAGTCTAATTAATTTTCCTGTGTTCATTTCTTATTCCCTCAATCCCAAATTGTAACCCAGGGAAATTTTTAGACTGCACACATGTCTCATTATTCCCCTGCATGAAATATTCTCTAGGCTTTTGTTTCCAATAACAGTGGTGTTTAAGGAGGGATTTATGAGCTTTGGCAGTCACTCATATCAACTGATTTTTGTACAAAGATAAAATAATAGAATTTATTTCAGTATTTATTTTTCTTGTTCTATTTTTTATGAATTGTAAGTCATAAGCATATTAGAACATAAGCTTAACTTTCTATATATTGAGTATATATATATATATATATATATATATTAATTTTTACACCCCCTCCAGCCTCAGATTAATTCCATATTCTTCACTTTCTATAACCTGTTGCATCCCTCCTGCACCTTATTTTCCTAGGCATTCTCAATTAAACTAGTATTTTATTCTGAATGTTTGTTCTGTCAAATAGAAATAGTATATATTGGGTTAGTTAGAAAACTGCACCTCTGTTCTTAAAGAGATAGTTTTTTCTAGGGTGTTTGATTTTATTTTCCACACAAGGAAAAACATGAGTAGCATTCATAGAGGAAAAAACGGTGGTGGGGGGGATTTCTTCTCTTTCCTTGGACTTTTTTTCTCATGCCTTTTTATAATACAGTTTATTAATGAAGAACTCTCCTTTCTATACATTACCAAAAAACAAGCCAAAAAAACCAAACTTCCTATTTTCAGAAATGTCATCTCTAATAGAGAGCCGATGGCTAGAGAAAAGGGCATAAATGTTAAAAAGTCAGTACGAAATAAATTTAACTTCAGAGTTGCATGTTAAATATCATCCAACGTAAATGACAGATGCTGTCTTTGCTTAGGTAAATTTTGGGTAATGTAACATTTGTCTTAGATTGAACTGGGCTTATTTAGATACTATCTTCAAGTTACACAGGCTTCTCTTTTAACACTCTCCCAGTATATCCTGGTATCAGTCTTCTTTTCTTCAGATCTTTCTACTTATCTTTCTACTAGCAAATTATTCTTAGGAGAACTAGACATCCCAGTAGATTTGTCAACTAGTGAAATGGAGAGTTTCAGCTCTGACTGATGAATATCTCAACTCACATGCCTGCAGAGCATACACATATCCCCGTGCCTGACAAAAAGCTTCACTGTGTGTTACTGTAAAGCCACACATTTTTTTAATGCTAGGCATTTGGAAATTGAAAAATATAGGACTTATGCTATCTGTGTGAATTTTTTTAGAATAAATAATTATCAAATAATGGATTCAGTCATTCAGAAAATTTTAGATAGCTAACAAGATCTATTTTAGAGTTGTCATTGTTTTATGTCTCTTTTTTGATGTCACATATAATCATTAAAGTATATTACCAATTGCCAGGTTTATGTGGTCTAAGGGAGAGCAATCTAGTTAATTCTAGAATTAACATAATATAGGTCGTGAAAATTTTGATATTACATTGATAGATACACTATTAAATTAAGTTGTTTCATTTTTTAATATTTAACTCCTGTTGTATTTCTCTTTAAGGGCAATCATTCACAACTAAAAATTATTTGCTGAAGTGATTGTGGGATATTTACATTAGTATTTGCAAATTTTATTCCTTGAGGCAATTTTAAAGCACTTTCTGATTAAGGACTTCTAAATAATTTAATATGCAAACTAGCAAATAGGTCACAATTAGCAACATCATCACTGGCAACTTTCACTATTTCATTGAATATTGATGGTTTAGTTATAGCATTTAAGCCTGAGGATTATCATATCTTTAATTAGCATTAAATCTTTTAAACAGTCCAGACAGACTATCACATTATATTAAGTTAAAATAATAAGACTTTATAAAGCATTATTTTAATTGATTGCATTTTCAGCATTTTTGCATTGCTATTAATTACTTTAAAAAAATAAATATTAGGTTAAAAAAGAAATATGCTTTTATGATTTACCTCTGAATCGGTAGGCTTAATATACAATTGATTCTACCTACTGTTATATGTTTATATTTTTATAGTTAGGTAATGAAAATTAAAAGAACCATGACCTTTTTCTCAGGCAGTAGTAAATAATGAAAGACCTCACACCTGATGAAAATTAAGTGCCCTGCTCCAGCATATAGCAAGCAGAAGGATAGTTTGTTTTTAGTATTTTTGGGGTTTTTTTGCGGCATGCAGGCCTCTCACTGTTGTGGCCTCTCCCGTTGCAGAGCACAGGCTCCGGACGCGTAGGCTCAGGGGCCATGGCTCATGGGCCCAGCCACTCCGCGGCATGTGGGATCTTCCCGGACCGGGGCACGAACCCATGTCCCCTGCATCAGCAGGTGGATTCTCAACCTCTGCACCACTAGGGAAGCCCAGAAGGATAGTTTTTTGATCCCAATGGAAACATGAAAAATGCTCAGGAAAAAAATATTAGTTACATTTGTAGTAAAACAGAGATTAAATGTCAAATTTGATGAGTAGATTTACAAAATAACAGAGAGAATAAGACAAAGTAACAGAGGGAATAAGGGGTACTGATAACTCTTTAAAAATCATTGATTTGGGAATAATTTTCTGGACAATTAAAATTGTTGATTATAAAGATCACATCTTTATCATAATGCAGTTAATAGAACAAGAAAATGCATGACATGTCTTCCTTGAGGTCATTTTTTTTCCCAGTAGTATAGTTTTCATATAGAAGTTTCTATTGTCTTTGAATGATCTGTGAAAAAATGTGACTGTTGCTTAAATGTGACATAGAGTAGAAATTTAATGGAGTATTACTCATATTGCCTTTCCATGTCCTCTTAGACTTACACAAGAATGGAAAATTGGATGACAAAGTGACTTTTTTTAACATTACTAGTGTATTTCTCTACATAATGCCATAAAAGTTTTCCTATTTTCTCAGCTTTAAAATTCATTACCTCAATTACCTTATCTCTCCACTGAAAAGTGAGAGTCAGTTTGACTGAATATTTTGGAATTATAATAGGTTTTAAGAACTGGAGGAAACATTCATGGGGAACATTGTGAACTGATTTCATATACTTCTGCCATCCTCTTTGAATGACACAATTTGAAAACATTACTTCATCTCTTAGTAGTGGATGGAATTTTACATTTATAAATTATAGAAATTCAGTTTAAAGAAAAGAAAAAAAAGAAGAAGAGGAAAGCTTCTGGTTGTGCTTTTCTTCCAAATAGAATGAATACCATGTTCTCTGCAAAGGAAAGAACATGCAGCTCTGGAGATGAAGAACAGTAGACCACTGCACTCCATGGTACCTTGTTATCATTACTATGGCATCGTCTACCCATAGCAAGAGAACTGGCAGTATATCATGTCTAGCATTATTAGATATTATGCATGCAGAACATACATATCCATAGTGAAATAGATAATTCAGTCACTTCCTTTTTTAACTTTTAAACGAAATATTTAATATCAACAAATGAATACTTTTTAAAAGCATAATGAATAAAAAAAATAGTAAAATGACAATTCCTTTATCCACTGACCAGCTGAACTTCCACAGACTCCTCTCTGATCTCATTTCCCTCCCTCTTCCCTTGAACAATCAAGTAGCTGAATTTTGTGTCAGTAATTCCTTTTCTTTCTCTACAAGTTTACAAAATGTATCTGAAATCCAAACTTTTTTGTTTCTAAAATTTTCATAAGTAAATTGATGTATATTTTCTTTACTGATTTTTTCCCTGAGATCATTACAGTTGTAATACCTTCTGTGTTATGGATATAAGGGTGATTTCCACACAACTCCCTCCCATCTTTTTCCTGTCTTAGTGGACTTATATAAGTCTCTCTGAGTAAATGCTAAGAGCAAAATTTCTAATACCATATTTTTCCCCCAGGGTACAAGTAGAGATTTTTCACAACCATCAGTAACATATAGTTAGGCCGTTATCTACATTTTTGCTAACTTTTGATATCACTGGTTTTTGTTTGTATTGAGTGTCAAGTTGAGCTATTTATTTACTAGTGAGGATTACCACGTATTATGTTTTTATAGAGTAGTCATTTCCTCTTCTATGAAGTGGTGTTCAGTAATATCTTTCTCTCTCTTTTTCTCTCTCTGTCTGTCTCTTTTTCCTGCAAGTATAGAATGCTGAAGATTATAATAATTCTTAGTACAGTAGGGAGCCACTTGCTTGATTTATGCTAAGAAACAAGCAATTTTACTTACGATTTTTTCTTTCTTGCTTTTTTTTTTTTTTGGTCAGTGGCCCTGTCAACATAGTGAAAATAGTAAATATAACATTGAAGTACTGTTAAAATAGTTTCAACCTCACACATCTCCTGATAGGGTCTCAGGGGTCTCCAGGGGTCTAGGGACCACACTTCAAGAAGTGAAGCCTTCATGAAATTTCTATGTCACATTTTCAGTACCTGAGATTTTATGCAAATGTATCACATGGAAAAACAACATAAATCAGACATAACGTAGATAGACATTTTTAATGAATAATAGTATACATAACATAATTATTGCTCTCAGTTATTATGTCTCTTTCAACATTGTGAACACACATTGAAGGAGACTTGCCTAGTTATTGCTCTGTGAGCCCTTTATGCCAAGGCTACTAAATCATTATCATTTAAGAATATAATTAGCACATCTCATTAGCTAATGAAGATAATGACCATTAAAATTCTTTCCCACTTCATGGTTTCCCCTTTATCACAATTTAACAACAATGTCGTTTCAGGGTAATAACAAAAAATGGCTTACAAATGACCCTTCTACTAATGAATGAGTGGCACCTTGTATCAAGGAACAAAGGATTATTTATTCATTGCACTCCTAATTATATTATGTAGTGGAGTTGTACTGCTGATGTCTTTCTAATGTGATTCAGTCAAAATGTTCTGTTTTATCATTATGTTAAAAGTACAAAGCCAAACCTCACAGTATGTGATTATTTTTCTTTAGCAAACCTTACTTATGGAATAGAGTCAATTTCTACATTCCAAGCTGTAAAGTGATAGATTATAATGATTAATGCATATAGACTATAAAAGTATTTCATAAGTAAAATGTCCTTATTTTTAAATTCAAAATTCTCTTTCAACTCATTTTGTTTTTTTGATTTTTTTTCATATTTTTAACATATAAACACATTTAAAAATATTTGAAAATAATTTAAATGTTCTACTGATAATTATTCATTTTCACAAAAGGATAATACTGAAGGAAAACATTTTTGGATGTTGCTAAAACAAATGCATTTACGTTTAACTATATAAATCAAAAAAGTTGAATCAAAAATTCACTGATATCACTTTGAGGGTAGTTTCATTAGTTTTCTGTGGCCATGAACAAATTACCGCAAGCTTAGGTTAAAACATCTATTTGTTATTTCATTGTTTCTGTGACTCAGGGGTCCAGGCCTGGGTTATCTGGCTCTCACAAGGGTGAACAATGAGTTAACTGGGACTACAGGCCCATCTGAGGCTCAGGATCTTCTTCTAAGCTCATTCTTTTTTGGAAGAAATTAGTTCCACACAATCCATCTTCTTGCTGGCTGTCTGCCAGATGTCTCTCTCAGATTCTGAAGTTAGTCCTCAAGTCTTAGTCAAACATGGCAACTTATTTCTGCAAAACCAGCAGGAGAATCAGCCTGCTATACAGAGTTTTATATATCATAATATAATCATGGATTGACTATTCCATCACATTCTTAGTTCTTGCCCACACTAAAGTAGAGATGATTATACACGGTCAGTACACCAGGGGGGTGGGCATCTGCCCACCTCTGACCCCCAACTAATTAAGACCGTCTGAAATGCAAATTATATTTACCCCCTTCCAGTGTTCTCAGGGCTTTATTTCATTACAACGCCAGCTCAGAGTCCAAAATCTAAATCAGGCCAGGTGTAGATGATAGGCCTGGATGTAGTCCATGAAGTAGATCTCCTGGGGCACATTCTTCTCCGTCTGTGGACCTGGAAAACCAAAGGAACAAGTTATCAGCTCCCAACTCTCCTGACTTAAATGGCAGATCAGGCACAGAACAACAGTTTTAAACATTCTGATTCAAAAAAAGGGAAAGTAAACATGAATAACTGGCCCATAATGATTCTGAAATGGGTTGTTCTTCGTTGGATATTAAAGCCTACTAAAAGCTTTTGTGACTTTTGGCTTCACCCCTTGAGCTTTTGGTTGAGAAAAATCTGTAGGCACATCCCTAATCACTTGAAAAACACTAAGCGTGACTAAATCCTCCAACATTTTGATCTCTCTAAGGTTTTAACTAAAGGTTGTACAGTTCCACCTTCAGTCTCTTCTCTATGCCAGATTTCCAGCAGTTACTTATGACTTTTAGCATCTTTTGCCATCTGGAGAGACAATAACTTTAAAGTCATCTAGTTCTGCTTCTTTTTGTTTAGCAATTCTTCCCTAAATTTATCTCTCTCCTTTTGCATGTTACTATAATCAGCAAGAAGAAACTAGGCAGCACTTTTGGCATTACCTAGAGGTCCAAGTCTGTCATTTATAAACTCAAATTCCCACATAACTGCAGGACACAGTTTTACAAATCTTTTGTCACTGTATGACAGAGGTTTCCCCTCGTATAGTTTTCAGTAACATGTTCCTCACTTCCTTCTGGACCCTCCCTGGCAGGATCTTCCAAATCCAGATTTCAAACTAACAATCTGTTGAAGGGAATGTAGGCTTTCCCTCTCATGCTCCTTAAAATTTTTCCAGTCTCCAGCAACTTCCTGGTTTCAAAGCTAGTCACACATTTTAAAATAATTTTTGTTGTTATTGTTGTACCAGCACCTCAATTCCAAATATCAAAATCGTTATGCATTTCTATGCTGTGTACTAAATTATCTGAAAGTTTCCATGGGTCAGAAGTCTAGGCATAGCTTAACTGTGTTCTCGACTTAGGGTTTCGCTAGCTAAAATGGTATGAACCTCAGGGTCAAAATACTTGGAATTCACTTTGGTGACTAATGCCAGCTTTCTCTGAGATTGTTTTTACCCCAAACCAGCCAAAAGCTATTTCATGGCTATTTAGGTATTTTAAGACTCTATTTCTGTTTAACAGTTATTATTTGGGGCACAAGTATGATAATGATAATGGTAATCACAAACATTTACATCATAGGAACTGGATATTGTATTGAAAAAGAATTAAAAGGTAAAATGACTGTGAATGCCACAGTTAATTTGTTCATGAATTATTTAATAGATTATTACAAATTCAATATAATATTTGAATTATCCTTTAGAAGTTAAATAGAGCATTAAAGTATCCAAGTTTATGTGGAGTTTTAACATTACAAATACCTACAACTTTTCACATGATAGGCTTGCACAGTCTACATTTAAATTCAGTTATTGGAATGCTGCTGAAACAAATATGGTATAGAAAGAGCAAATTAAATGAGTGAATAAATGGTAAAGAAATAGTTTCATTTCTCTCTGTTCCTCCTCCATTTAAAAACCTGGTTGAAAATTATTTCTTTTGTATTTATGTTTTCTTCTTATGAAAACCTCTCACCCAGTGGCCAAACTGATAAGTTGACAGAATAGTGGAACACGATCCATGAAGCCTTCTTTAACATTTCATACATTGAACTTTGCGTTGTTGCTTTGTCACTGTTTCACTATGATCTCCTTGAGGGTGTGTACTAGAGTCTCTTCCTTGTATATCCAGGTCATATTACCAAGCCTGGTATGTAAGAGTTTAGCCATAAGTATTTGAATGGCTACATGAATGAACTAAGTGTGTATAGAACTAAGTTGTTTTTAATGTTTAGACTTGTAATTTTTTTTTTTTTTTTTTGTGGTACGCGGGCCTCTCACTGTTGTGGCCTCTCCCGTTGTGGAGCACAGGCTCCGGACGTGCAGGCTCAGCGGACATGGCTCACAGGCCTAGCTGCTCCGCAGCATGTGGAATCTTCCCAGACTGGGGCATGAACCTGTGTCCCCTGCATCGGCAGGCAGACTCTCAACCACTGTGCCACCAGGGAAGCCCTAGACTTGTAATATTTTGGTAAGGAATAGGGTCTTATAAGCCAAAATCTGTGGTAGCAGCTGGCCTACTTGAATTCTACAATGGACTGTTTACTTTTATTTTTTCCTGGAGATAAATGTGCCCTATTTTATTCTCTGATTCTCTTTTCTGTCTCCTTTTAATATGGAATTTCATTGAAGAAAACATTGTGTTCTGTTCTATTCCAGATTTTCATCCATTTCTATGGCTGTAATATTATTTGATTTTGATTTACTTCTATATTTACACCTATATCTACAGGTGATAGATAACATATCTATCAATGTTCTAGTCCTCTCTATATGTCTACATGATAATATTTTTATCTTAATCCCCACACACACACACACCACTCAAGTTGTTTTATTTTGTGGAATTATCACAGCTTTTCAATTTTCAGGCTCCCTTGTCCAATTAAGCAACAAATCATAGAGACTCTTTGTTAACTAACTGTTCTCATTCATCTTTTCTTCATCATTTCTATTGCTATCACCCTAGTAAACATAACTGTTTCTTCTTATGTCTACAATGATAGTGATACATGTAATAATGGGTCTTTATACCTCTTTCTGCTACCTCTTTCTTCATATACATACCGTGTGCTACTTTTCCACTGCTATTTATAAATCTCTAATCATTCAATGCATCAATATCTTTTAATCCTGAAGTAAAATCTTTGGGCAGAACCAGACATACAATTTATAAAATATCAATAGGTTATTCTTATATATAATTAGGCATTAAGAAGCTATAAGCATATTTTATTCTAGAAAAATAAATAATAGAAAGTATATTTTGAAAGAATACTCTTAAACTAGTACCCTAGTCTTAGAATAAAGACAGACCTCTTTGTCAGGTGTTCAAGAGTCACTTTGTCAATCCAACATTATCTCTCATTGCTCTTTTCTGTGAGGTTTCATCCATTTACATCTGACATTTTGGGAGTGTTTTCCTCCTTCTATAAATATTACATATTTATAAGCATTAACTATGTCATATGCATATGTTCCTGCTCACTATTATGTCATGAACGCTTCCCCGTGTCCTTAAAATCTTCACATATAATTTAATTGGCTACATACAACTGTAGTTTAATTTTTAATATTTTATATTATTTTAAATGTTATCTTTATCACAAGAGATTCTCTAATGAATCTTTCTGTAGGTAAATATTTGCCTTAATTTAAAATCATTCTTGTGGATATTTCCAAATTGATTGACTGATAACCTGGTATTACATAATTCTACTCATATTCATAATTTTCCAGGCTCATGAAGTATATCATTTTAGGTCCATTCAAGGTAGCCTCTAGGTTAAAGTATCAGAGTTTACAAAAACAGAAAAGGTAAGTAACTTGCTGACAGTGATCCAGCGAGTAGATGCATAACTTGGGTTTTTAAGCAAATGATCTGACTTCAGACCTATTGCCTTCCCACCACATGTGCAATAAAGTGGCAGAGTATATAGGCTATATTGCAGATTGACTTAACTGTGAAGAAGACTAGGAGATAGAGATTACTATGCAAGAGATTAATTGGCTGGTAATATTTACATGAAAACATGTGTAAGGAAAAAGAAGGAAGAAAATGGAAATAAGCAGCAGAAGAAGTTAAGTTCTGAGGTAACTGCAAAATAGGACTCAACAGACTATATGAGGAATTCTGATGATGGATGACCCTTTAGTGCTTTATCTACTTGGGATAAGGGGACCAAGTCTTTATATCTCAATGACAGTCTGTTATTGAATATTAGCTTTCCTGGGAGGAGGACGTGACCTTGGGAGAGAAGCTTATTTCAACAGAGATCTTTAAATACATTATTTTCTCACTGATATTCATACAGATAAATTCTGATTCTTAAAAAAACAAAAACAAAAGCAATATAACACTTGAATTTGTCTTTGGGTTGGTATGGTTCTTAAAAAGCACAATCAAATAGTTCTGTCATCATACTTAATTGTGAGAAACTTGAAGATTTCCTGCTATGATCAGGTATAAGTCAAGGATGCCCCCCCTCACCATTCCTTTTAAAAATCGAATAAAATTTTAGGTAATGAAATAAAAAAGAAAAGGAAATAAAAAGGTATGAAGATTGGGGAAGAAGAAATAAAACTGTCTTTGTTTGCAGATGACATGATTGTCCATGCAGAAAATCCAAAAGGACTGACCAAAAAACTTCTAGAACTAATAAGTGATTATAACAAGGTTGCATGATACAAGGTTAATACACAAAAGTGTATTATCAGCAATGGACCAAGTGGAATTTGAAATCAAATATACAATAGCATTTACATATGCACTCAAAAAATGAAATAGTTAGGGACAAATCCAACCAAATATGTACAAGATCTAAATGAAGAAAACTACAGAATGCTGATAAACAAAATCAAAGAAGAACTAAATACATGGAGAGATTGCATATTCATGATTAGGAAGACAATATTGTCAAGATTTCAGTTCTTCCCAACTTGATCTATAAATTCAATTAATTCCTACCAAAAGCCCACCCACTTATTTCGTGGATATCACCAAAGTGATTCTAAAGTTTATATGGAATGGGAACTTCTCTGGTGGCACAGTGGTTAAGAATCTTCCTGCCAATGCATGGGACATGGCTTTGAGCCCTGGTCCAGGTACATCTCACATGCCATGGAGCAACTAAGCCCATGTGCTGCAACTACTGAGCCTGAACTCTAGAGTCCGTGAGCCACAACTACTGAGCCCATGTGTGACAACTACTGAAGCCCACGTGCCTAGAGCCCATGCTTGGCAGCAAGAGAAGCCACTGCAATGAGAAACCTGTGCACTGCAATGAAGAGTAGCCCCTGCTCACCGCAATTAGAGAAAGCCTGTGCACAGCAACCAAGACCCAATGCATCCATAAATAAATAAATAAGTGTATTTTTAAAATAAATAAATAAAATAAAGTTTATACGGAATGGCAAAAGACACAGAATAACCAACACATGATTCAAGGAGAAGAACAAAGCTGGAGGACTGACACTAACTGACTTACTATACATCTACAGTAATCAAGACAATGCAGTGTTGTGAAAGACCAGTTGAGTAAATCAATAGAAAATAATAAAAACAGAATATAGACCGGCCCCCATATATATAGTCAACTGATCTTTAACAAAGGAGTAAGGGCAATACAATGGAACAAACATAGTTTCTTCAACAAATAATGCTTGAACAAATGGATATCCACATGCAAAGAAAAAAAGAATCTAGGCAGAGACCTTATAACTTTCACAAAAATTAACTCAAAATGAAGCACAGAATTTCATGTAAAATACAAAAGTATGAAAGTTTTAGAAAATAATATAGGAGAAACCAAGATGACCTTGGGTATGGTGATGACTTTTTAGATACAACACCAAAGGCACAAACCGTGAAAGAAATAATTGACACGCTGGACTTCATTAAAATTAAAAACTTCTGCTTTGCAAATTACAATATAAATAGAATCAGAAGACAAACTGTGGACTGGAAGACAAGATTTGCAAAAGTCTCGTCTGATAAAAGATTCTTATCCTAAATATACAAAGAACCCTTAAAACCCAACAATAATAAACCAATCTGATTTTTAAAATGGACCCAAGACCTTGATAGATATTTCACCAAAGAAGATATACAGATAGCAGATAAATATATGAAAAGATGTTCCACATCATATGTCATGAGAGAAATGCGAATTTAAAAAATGAGATACTGCAACACACCTATTATAACTGCCAAACTCCAGAACAGTGACAACAGCAAATGCCAGTGAGGATGTGGAGCAATAAGAATTCTCATTTATTGCTGGTGGGAATGCAAAATGGTACAGTCACTTTGTAAGGCAGTTTGGTGACTTCTTACAAAACTAAACATACTCTTACTATGCAATTCAAAATCACAGTCCTGGGTATTTACCTCAAAGAGTGGAAATCATATCCACACAGAAGCCTGCATACTTTATTCATAGCAGCTTTACTCATAATTACTAAAACTTGAAAGCAACCAAGATTCCTACAGTGGATGAATGGATAAATAAACTGGTACATGCAGACAATGGCATATTATTCAGCACTAAAAAATGTGAGTTATCAAGTCATTAAAAGATATGGAGAAAACTTAAATACATATTACTGATAGAAGCCAATCTGGAAAGGCTATATACTGCATGATTTCTGGAAAAGGCAAAACTATGAAAACTATAAAGAGTTCAACGTTTTCCAGGAATTGGGAAGGGGGGAATGAATAGTTAGAGCTCAGAGGATTTCAAGGGCAGTGAAAATACTCTGCATGATACTCTAATAATGAATATATGTCATACATTTCTACAAACCCATAGAACGTACAATTCCATGAGTGAACCATATGTGAACTGTGGACTTTGGGTGATTATGATGTGTCAGTGTAAGTTTATAAATAGTAATAAATATACCACTCTGGTAGGGAATGGTGATAATGAGAGAGGCTATGCATGTTGTGGCAGAGGATATGTTGGAAGTCTCTGTATCGTCCCTTTAACATTGTTATGAACCTTAAACTGCTCTAAAACAATCATATCTTAATAAAATAAAATTAAATTAAATCAAAGGATTATAGTATTATTGTATTATGCCGACATGTCTCTTTTTTTGTTATTTTTGGACAACATGGAAAGACTTAAGTTTCTGTGAATATATAATAAGCCTGTAATTTTGAAAGAGATTTGAAATCAAGTAGAATACAATATAACATGAATACCTTTGAAACAGTGACCTATGTAGTAAATGAGAATACATTTTGATGTGACTACATATATATTTTCTTTTTTTTTTTCGCGGTGCGTGGAACCCTCACTGTTGTGGCCTCTCCCGTTGTGGAGCACAGGATCTGGACGTGCAGGCTCAGTGGCCGTGGCTCACGGGCCCAGCCGCTCTGCAGCATATGGGATCCTCCTGGACCCGGGCATAAACCCGTGTCCCCTGCATCGGCAGGCAGACTCTCAATCACTGTGCCACCAGGGAAGCCCCATATATATTTTCTAAAATATTCCTTCTCTAGTTAGAAGTGTACTTTTTTATTACTTTAAGAGCTCAGAAGTGCAAATTAGTATTTGTTGAAATTGTCTCTAAAATAATTGTTGACTTTTAAAATATTAGGCACACAGAAATAGCTGAAGTAGAGGCAAGATAGGTGTGATTTAATAGGAAACTAAAATATATGTTTCCTAATAAGGGGACATTATTATAAATCCTTTCCAGAAAGTATTTGGCTGAATTTTTTCCTTAAGTTTGAGTAAATGTTTGCAACACAGAAGATGGAGTTATTCATTGGTGACATCTCCTGGTTGACTGAGCAGTTTTCACTAAGCTAAGAATAATTATAAACTAACTTTCTTTTGCCGAATTTTAAAAAGTTAAATTAGAGAACTTTGTCAAAATTAGCATCAGTGCTGTGCATCAGGCCATACACATGGAAGAGAGTGCCTTATTTCCAGCAATGAAGCAAGGATGAAATGACCATCCATATGCTATTGGTCTCATTTCCAACAGGCCTATGATAACCTCTGCAGAAAATGTAAGCTACACATAAGCCCCCACGTGCTCACACATGAGTTACCCTCTGGTAGAACATTCAAATAACCCAAAACTTCAGAATTATTCCTTGCAAACCCCTGACGCCCCTCAACTCAAATCATGCACACAAGAGTTGCAGGGGTGCCTGCATCATGCATTATTAATGAGTGATTCTAGTTCCCAATTACAAGGCACCTGAACGCTGTATCATCACCAGTTCCTAAACTCAAACTTAGAAATCAGTCACTTCGGGCTTTACTTTTCCTTTTGTTTTAGGAAAGGCTGTATTGAAGAGGTCAGAGTTCTGAAACACAACCATGAGAGAACACACATATTGGGAGCCTAGGGAGCCTGAAGCTTCTGAGTAGTATGTGTTCTAAAGGAATCTGAGACTTTTTGCTTTCAATAGATGGATAGATAATAGGTAGACAAATAGATAATCGTGATGTCCAAACTACTTCAAATCTCTTTCTCTTAACAGTGTTCCTGGGACCTATGACTATGCTCTAAAAAACAAAAATCTGGCAGTTCAAGTCCCTCAATATTTTGCCTCTTCAAAAACTGTATTTGCTATCCATCCCCCGTTATGTTCACATGAGTTGGATTCTTGAGTGGTATGGAGAAATTTGTAATAAACTATTACCTTTTATAGCTATGCATATTATATATGATATAGACATCAAAAAGTTTTTCATATATTTTTTCCTTTTGTTTTTCCTCTTCAGGACCCAATCACAGCCATACCGAAGAAAATATACCACCAAACATTCATAAAGTGAATTACAAGGTAAAATTTTCTATGTAATATCTGTTATATAAAAAATGTTGTAGAAATGTAAAAATATTGTCATATAGCTTCTCTTAAAGATCTTTATAGCTATTCTGAGATACTTAGAGGTTTGGCAGTGCAATTTTCTTCTGTATTTTAAGATCACTCATTAAAAAATCTAATCTCTTCCATTATTTCCTCTAATAAATTTTGGAACTCTTTCTCATGGGCATACTTTTCAAATGCCATAGAACCAGCAAAGGTACATTGACATTAGGCTGACTTTCTTGTTTTTCTATTTTTTTTTTTTAAGTGAAAGCTCAAGAAAGAGACTGACATGTAAAATAGATTTAAAAACTATTTCTAAGTTATAATTTTGTACATGTGTGTGCTTGGAATACAAAGAGAAATCTGATTATGTATGTTTTATCAATCATTTGAACTTATTGCTAGATGTAGATCTCTTTCCATGGACATTGGATTTATGTTTTATAACATCTTTAAACATCAGAGTCTAGAGATATAACAGTTTCTGGCTATTAATCATCACTTATCTGTATAAATCTGTTTTATAGATAGGGTTTATTAAAACAATGATACTTATACTTGAATAATAAGTATAATAGGTATAGATACTAAAAAATTTAATAAATAGTAGATAAAAATAATAGTGCACCCTCTAATATTTTGGTGAGTGACTAATGAGATCTGATACAAAATTGCCTTACATTATAAGAAACATCTTCTTGAACATCTGAATTTCTTGTGAAAAGATGAAATATCAGAATACAGCCATGAGATCAAAAGTACTGTTTTAATTTATTTTGTATAAAGTATATTTCATCACATATATTCCGTATAATTGCCTGACTTTTTAGGTAAGTATGCAAAAATCTTATTAAATCCTGCTCATTTATAGCAACAGAAAGGATTAAAAATGTTGATATTTCAAAACATTCAATATTTTTGAAGTCAAATTCTGTTATTTCATGTAACGTGCTTGTTATTATTTTAGAAACAGACCTCTAAGTATGGATATGTTTTGTGATAATATATTAAATGTAAAAACAAACATAAAATCTAAACCATTATGTTCCATTCATTTCAAACAAAGATATAAAGTAATACAGTTTTCAAATGTAGGCCCCTCCTTCCTCATCCATATCACCTGTGTCTGTCATGGGTGCCCCACTCAGGACACGACAAAGTTAACCATGTTGGAAACCGTTAGAAAAGGTGAGTTTTCTTATCACATAGGTTCAAAACTTATTTGTTTCACAGATGAATTTTGTTTGAAAATGCATTTTTGGATGCAGGAACATACGGGAGTTAAAAAAAAAGAAATTGTGTTATGAAAGGTTTGTGGCATACATAGATTAATTATCTTAGTAATAAATTATCAATACTTTCTTACAAATAAACAAGACTTTACCTATCATCATGAGTATACTTCCTCATTACAGGAAAAGCACAGTAGGTTTGTGTATGTGTGTGTGTGTGTGTGTGTTTGTGTATGTGTGTGTGTGAAAAAAATTACCTCCATTTTCATGCCACAGGATATGAATTAAACATAAATAACTTTGAAAATTGAAATACTAATGTATAATTTATTAGTACATTATTTATTATATTTATATCTTACAGTCCCATCCTTAAGATTGTAGGTAATTGTAAACAGAATTATATTTACGCTAAATCATTTGTTCTGCATGTGAGAGCTAAGATTCATTGCACACCTTCTGAAAGGGTTATATTAGAGCACGTAGGGCATCACACATTTTATTGTATTATAAGGTAAAGCTTAATTAGACTTTTAATGTTAGTCCAAGTTTTCATGGCTTTAGGTCAGATTTAGAAAGGGGTCTATGCAATATAAAAAGGAAGAATATGACACTGTTTACCAAGTGAATTTAAGTATAAGTATACTTATCAGTTCAAAATTAATGCAACTTACTAAAAAAAGGAGAAAAGAAGAAAAGGTTAAAAAAGAGATTTTACACTGCTTGTTTCTGTGAATTAAAGTCTAACCATATATTTATATTGATTTTAAGCTAAATCTCACTTAAACTTTGACTCATAAGTTTCTTTAACTCTATTGTAAAATATAATATTTGAGGATGTAAATATCAAGACAATATCAGTATTTAATAAATTAAGACAGGCGTGAGATTAATATCCTTGAGAAAAGAAATTTTTGCCACTACATTGGTTTGTAGTTTTCCTCTCAATCTACATCTTTTTTTTTTAATCTCCAGTTTACAACCAGCAGTGTCCGACATAAAGGGCTTACATTTCAGAAGAATATTCATACTCTACTTCTCTTCTATAATATCACAGGAAACCTTGCATCAAAATTTTCTTAGAAAGGCAATTTTCAAAAAAGCATATGTCCACTTTAAATTTGTGATTATATTGTTTTTAATAGACAAATCAATTAAATTAAAAAACAACAGAATTCAAAATAAACCTGTTGAATGTTTAATGGAGTAGAACTGAAAACTTCATTCTAAGTTATAAAATAGTTAGTAGCTGTTTCATAATTTTAAAAAATATATCAACTTTGGTAGATAATCAAATATAAAAGTTTTATATATTTAAATGAAGTTAATGTGAGTACACAATTTATACATATTGTCACTCAAAATTTACCTCATGCCATTTTCAATGGATTATTATATTCTTTTATGATTATGGGGAAATAGCATAATGCATGTTTACTTAAGTTATTTAATATTTACCCTTCGCTTTTCTCATCTCAAAAATGTGAGTACTAACATATTTCTGTTCTATAAATTTCTATAAATACTACTTCATACAGTTTATGTTATCTATCTATCTGTTACACTTACCTGATAGTAGTTTCAGGTTTTTCTGTTTGTTTGTTTCCATGTACTTTCTTTTAAGTATTCCTTATATGATTACATAAAGAAACCAAGAAAAGTGCATAACTTTCTGATGACAACATGTAACAGACTGTATAGTTCCATAGTCATTAATATGACTGCATCTTACAAATGACTAATATTGAATGCTCCCAGAGATCGGTGCTTATAAACTCATTTACTCCTCAAAGCTATGCTATGATATAGGTATGACCATTCTAGAGAAGAACTGTGGATAAAATAGAAATGGCATGATTTTTATAGGACTTTAGACAATTATTTTTAAATGTCAACTAAAAATAAAATATGATTATATTAAGTTCAATATTTGCTCACATGTTTATTCTTAAGTACAGAGGAGTAAAACGTATCATCAAATGATGCCAAACAATCAGTATGGGGCCTCTGCATACAAAATGTCACCTGGGATTGATGCTTGTCTGGGTTCAGTTTAAACCGGTAAAAACTGTGGTTTCTAGTTGCAGTTGTTAAGATGTATGTACTCTGTAAAAAGAAGTAATTCTGAAAAGGAACATCACGGACTACTGTGCTAAAGAGAAAAGGCACACTCCACATTTTAATTGTTTCTGCTGCCACTTGTTTGGATGTTAGAGTCCATGGCAAGGAGAGTGTGTACTTATTTCTCTAGGTTGAAAGTTTTTGTCTTGTCACGTAGCCATGGCAGATTCATGAGCACCTTCTATCCTCTGAAGGATAGAATCAAACTGACAGTTCATAAGGAAGAACATGATTATGTACTTTCGAATCTCTTTCACATTTGTTGATAAACAGCACTATCCACGCTGCTCTAAGTCAAACATTTGTCCATTTTCACTTAGTCAACAGTGTCATCTATTTGACACGTCTCACTGAAGAAATAACTTTCAACGAGTCTGCTTTAAATCCGTCTCTTCAATATTTAAATCTCACCAAAATCTTCAACTTCTTATAAAATAACCTTACAAGAAACATTGTTTAATTCAGTGATCACACACTTAAAGTTCAATTTACATAAGTCAAAGAAAAAGTATTTAGTATATATTGATGAATAAAGAGTGACATTTTCTTGGAAGATAACAAGTAAGTGAATGAATTATCGATTTGAAGAAAATGAATGAATCTTTTGAAGTATAATGTCCTCTCTGAGTTAATTACAGTTATTTTCAAACCTTTCCTTGTTTCTAAATATTCTATCACTTTTCATTTTTATTAAATTTTCCCCTTTGTTATTATCTACCAGTCTCTACTTACTGTTAAGTCATAATGCCTAAATGCGGAGACTTAAACTACCAGAATTTTCCTTTTCCCCTTAAACATGTGACTTTGTCTCACTTCTTACAGAATGCCAATTCTATCTTACCAAGTTTATCTTCACAACAGTAGTTAACTAACTGTATTGAGGAAAGTATCTTTAACTTACTTGCATTTATAGTCTACCTTTCTGCATTCCCTCCCCTCTGGTTAAAGCATACTACTTGGTATAAAATAGCTTAGTTAATATTAATTAAATTGAACTAAGGGACAAAAGTGGTGAAGAGCTAGTTTAATACAGTATGGCTCCTAAAATACACAAAGGAGTATCAGAGATTAGAGGTCTGGTGAGAGATGAGGGAGGAATATCTTGACTCTACTCATTAGCCTGAACTAGTTTATTAGATTAGCAAATTGTTAGGCTGGATAGTTTTGAAGGCATTAACTATGAAGAAATGAATTGTGATTGACATGGTTCCAGTGGATGGGGAGAAAGCCAGAAAGATGTCAGAGGGCTAAGTTGAGCTCAAGAAAGGCTGAGTGTAGAGTAGCTGGTGAACCTATCATGTGATGTTTCCTTAATTAAAGAAAAAAAAATTCCCAAATGCTGGATATTTTCACTTTACCCGTATAAATTATTGGATGCCCAGCCCAAGACAGTTACTAAGTGACTGGGATACACAATTTCATTTATTATTTAGAATAATACAATTTTATTGCCTCCATTTTATTGATGAGGAAGCTAAACCTGGATTGATTGTGCGTCCTTCTGGCACCAATCCTTTGCTCTTAACCATCAGGAATGTATATAGTTATATTCAATCAGATATGTACCATGTTTGAGGTACTCTGGTATTTAGAATTATTGGTTTCTTTCTAATTGTGGATTCACATTTTCACTTCCTGCTTTCCTTTAAGTAAGATACTAGAACTCCTACTTCAAAATCCCTTCAAAACATGTGCAAATTTTTGTTTCTCTATGGATTTTTTTTTGCTCAGAGTTTGCATACCTTTCATCAAATTCTCAATAGATCTAGGTTTTAAGTAAATAAAAAAAACAATAACAAAGGGATAGAAAAAAATCATACTACAATATGGATCATTTGGAAAACACAGCTGCATTTGTAAGTGGTCCTAATTACAGTATGCAATAATTGATATACACAAAAAATGAATAGTCACCTGAATAAAGTTTGCAAAATCTGAGAGGGGGTTTTTATGAGGCAGATTTATAAAAACATAATATGACCTTTATACACATCTTCTGACTTAACTGCCATGTGTTTAATTTGAGTTTATGGAATTAACTCAAGGCCAAATTGTGTAGTAAGCAACTGTCATTTGGCTTGACACATTTTGTATTTAGCACCACTTTTACAAATCTGTGGATATTTTTCATAATTCCATATACTGTTGCTTCATCTTTCCAAAATGTTGATGGTCATTCTCCAGCACACCATCAGCTACCCCATCATTCCTTAAAAATACAACAATTGCAACATCTAGATGTTACTGTGTCCTTTTTATTTCTTAAGGTCTTGTCATCTGTGAATCAAAAATAGTAATATCATTAGTCGTTGATATATCAGTGGTCTATTAGTCCCTTCTGAAATTTGATTCCATATTGCTATTAAGACTCAGAGCTAAGGAAGGACTCAGATACTGAGGATTTCTGTTCTACAGCAGCCTGTGTAGGTTTTTATTGTGCTTTCTATGTGAGTTGTTTTTAATGTGTGGTGTGGTGTGTTTAAACAGGGGCCGGTGACACATCTCAAATCATGTTATTCAATTTCATGAGTGTTTTTGCATAACACTGTCAGGCACTGTGCAGGGTGCTGCAATGTAGGTTATTATCTCACTAAGTGTTCTTGATGATCTGATAAGGTAGGTATTAATATCCCCATTTCTTTAGAGTAAAATTATTAAACAACTCAATCGAGATCAAGTGGGCATTCACACTTAGGTTTTCTGGCAATAATTTTAGAATTTTATCTTATATCACAACTGGCCTGTTTGGCATCTATTCTTTTTACCTTCTCATTGCTGTGATTTCTGTTTTACCTCAGAAAAATAAATTGTTTTTGGTCACATTTGTTTTGAGATTCAAATCCAGGCATATTTATGGGGATCTAAAAATGTTTTAGAACCCCTTTTGATATAGCTTCACTTGTTTTAAACTAGAATATACTACAACATAATGCCATCTATTTCAACATTATTGCAAAAATGGTGTATACCGATTGTTTTGTAAGAAGGTAGAATAAAGTTTGGACCGATTTTAGTGTGTGTGCAGATTTTATTTATTAAGCCTGCATTGCAAGGACAAGAAAAGCCATTGTGCAGAGCTGAAGACATATCTCCCAACAAATGGCCATTTATTCTGATTTAATGTAACTTTTGGGCACCAGTAAATCACCCTCTGAGATACGAAGCCAAAGCATAAGATTTTTAAGTTTTGACAATCCCTGTCAAACTGATGATTTACACAGACATTTCTGTTGCTTAAAGGCTGAGTAAATTCAAGGAAAAATGTTGAGATATCTGTTTTTTTTTTTTGGCCTTGATTGGGGAGATTATCTAGGTTTTTCATTTATCCCACTGATACATTATTTTAAAAGTTGGATGTGGGGAATGGACCTTAGAAGTAACAAAATTTATGTGATAATAACATAGTACATTATGTAAAAATCATAACAATTCCAAGAAATTCAATGAATTTTCCTAATTTCAGAAGTTTTGAAAATCATAAAGTACTAAGAAATATAACATTTGCATATCTGTATCACAAGTAAACTATATTATTATTATTATATATATTTTTTCAGTACGCGGGCCTCTCACTGTTGTGGCCTCTCCCGCTGCGGAGCACAGGCTCAGGCTGGATGCACAGGCTCAGCGGCCATAGCCTACGGGCCTAGCCGCTCCGCGGCATGTGGGATCTTCCCGGACCGGGGCACGAACCCGTGTCCCCTGCATCGGCAGGCAGACTCTCAACCACTGTACCACCAGGGAGGCCCAAACTATATTATTTTTATTTTTAGCCAGTTCGAAATATGAAACTCTGTTCTTTCCTCATGCTTAAATCAATTTCTTGGATCTTTTTAAACCTAACAAAAATTAAAATTTTCCAAACATTGTGGAAGCAGGCAATTTATTTGACTATTTTTTTACTGTTCTTTTCCACTGTTGAAATCATGAAGCTAGTCTAATCTGGGCATATGGGTCCAGGATGCTGAGGGAAAATGACAAGTCTGATAGTCCCCTAGCAGAACTCGTAATCATATCAGAGATACTGTTTTGAATGGAAAAATATTTGGTGCATGCCTATGTGTCATTGCTTTGATTGGCAGTCTGATTCTGACAACTCCTTTATTACACTAGTTTAGATCATGCAAAACGAAATCTCAAATGCAAGATTCAGCACCCTTCATGTTATTTGTAAATTGTGGTAAATTGTATTTTATCGTTTTTATCACTCATATGTTGAAAATGTCTTTTTTTGAAATATTTATATTCCAAGTAAAATACCTAAATATTATATAATGCTCAATATTTCAATCACTGATCGTACATTTTCACCTGAATAATATAAAATATCTTCAGCTGAGAGTCCAGAGGTTCAAGCTTTATTGGCAGCTCTTCTTTCTGAAACTTGTTAGCTGTGTGATCTTGAGTAATTAATGTACCCTTTTGGGACCTTAGGATCATTATTTGATAATTAAGAGTGGGAGTGGATTTGTGGTTGTCAGGACCCAATCCTTGAACTGGGGCCTTTCTGATATAAAGTTTCACTGGTTCAGGTTACAGTGATAAACATAATTACTGAGTTTATTGAATGATATATATGTATTTCATTTAGGAGTTATGATTTATTGTTACTTGCTTAATGTTAAATTGTATTTTCTTAAAGGATGAAAAGAATATCTCAATCAAGTTTAATTTTTGCACTCAATTCTGTTTAGAACAACAAAAATGTAAAAATACAGCGGGAGACAGAGATATTTATATTTAGGATGCTAGATGATACAGAAAAACTGGTCATTTTATTAACTATAATAATGGTATCATACCTATCATTTTGTAAGAAAATATCTTTATTTTTTAAAACCTCATGCTAAACTATTTAGAAGGACTTTTTTCATATATGGGATTTGTGATGAAAGAGTTCATCAAAATATGGAGGTAAAACATATATGCCAAAATGTTCATAATTGTCAAATCCAGATTATGGATACAATGTGATTGCCCACCAATATTCCTTAATATAGTTTTAATGCTGGGAATTGGTCCAAACAGGAACTAGATTTATTTGTTAACTTTGCAATTAGGGATTGTATTGAGACAAAGTTCTAGCATATGGAATGTATCCTTGACTAAATCTGTCTCTTTCATTTCCTCAACTTCTTACTGACTAATCTTTCAAATATCAGATTTTTTCCTTAATTTTTATTGGAGCATAGTTGCTTTAATGTGTTTCTGCTGTACAGCAAAGTGAATCAATTATATGTATACATATATCCCCTCTTTCTTTAGATTTCCTTCCCATTTAGGTCACCACAGAGCAATGAGTAGAGTTCCTTGTGCTATACAGTAGGTTCTCATTACTTATCTATTTTATACATAGTAGTGTATATATGTAAATCCCAGTCTCCCAATTCATTCCCTCCTTTGGTATCCATAAGTTTGTTCTCTACAACTGTGTCTCTATTTCTTCTTTAGATATCAGATTTTGATAACAAGTATTTATTGAGAGTTTAAACAGTGCTTCTAAATAAGCATGATTTATATATTTTTAAAAAAATATGTAAACTTGCCTCTGGGGAGTTAAGAATTATTATTTTTTGGAGATAGGACCTCATTTTTGCCATCAAAGCACCTGTAAGTCTTTGTCTCTAAAACCTCTCTCAGCACACTTCACACATTTACACCATGGTCAGGCATTCCACTTTTTGGACAGACATAATGCAATGAATGTACGTTTAAACATGGAATCCAGGGGCAGAGAAACCTGAGACCTAGGTTCAAATCTCAGTTCTGACACTTGTTAGATATTAAGAATGAGAAAATTGCACCTGAGTGTTATCATCTACAAAAACAAATGAGAAAACAACAAAGTTTGTTTTGAACAGTTAAAGAAACAATCCCTTACACATATAAGTATCTCAGTACAGATATCTCTATTTAACATGTTTTGTCATCATCTGTCACCCAAAGCTAGAGTGCATATGTAATAACATTTTCTTCAGATTTTTAAAAAAAGTATAAATAAAATATTCAGAAAGTGTTCTAATTTGATTGGTAATTTATTTACATAAAGGGAAAAAGGAGAAAAACATAATGATTTCCAATCTCTGTTTCATTAACTATGTAAATCTTTCTGTAATTCCTCTCTCTCAACTTTGTTTTCTATGTCATTAAACTTCTACAGAAATAGTTTTCTATTCTTAAGGTATAATGCAATAGATCTTTCCTTTGCAAACAAGCAGCACAAAATAGAAATCAGCATTTGAAAATAATTCATTAGCTTACTGAGCCCTTATTAAATTACACATCCTTAGCCCTCACTGGGTGGAGCCTCCAGGAATGGAAGACAGCATGGATTTAATGTAGCTTTATAGATGTTAAAATGGGTCCAAGTAGAAGAGTATAATTAGAGACTATTGTTAGTATTTTGCTTTAGAACTTACCACATTTTAAATTGCATCTGAACTTGTAAATTCAAAGATCGCTACTTATTTAGCAAATCTTCAAGCAATCAGTTTAAAATGGAAGAAAATTATCCAAAATTTCAGATTCATTTATATAGTTAGTGATCTATCAAGTCTAGTCAATAACTTTTTTTTTTTTTTTTTTTTGCGGTCCGCGGGCCTCTCACTGTTGTGGCCTCTCCCGTTGTGGAGCACAGGCTCCGGACGTGCAGGCTCAGCGGCCATAGCTCACGAGCCCAGCCGCTCCACGGTATGTGGGATCTTCTTGGACCGGGGCACGAACCCATGTCCCTTGCATCGGCAGGCGGACTCTCAACCACTGCGCCACCAGGGAAGCCCTCAATAACCGTTTTTAAATACCTATGTGTGAAACATTCTTCAAAGTAATACAGAAAATAAATTTATCCACAGGCATTATCTTCAGCATGTAAGGAACTGACTCAATTGATTCTTACACATAAATTGAATCCAAAATCATGTTGAGGCATTTCTGTCATTGCCAACTTATACATTTTAAGTTAACTGCTGCTTTTTTTGTTTGTTTGTTTTTTAGCTTTCATGGTAAAATAAAAGCATAATGCATTGTCTTAAAAATCTAAAAAATTGAATCTGCATTTGGATACATATAATTATTTTGTTTTTTCTTTGGTATTAGTAATTATGATACTGCTGTCTTTTTTTTCTCTTTTTGTATTCAAATTTATATTTAAAATACACGAATGATGTTTGCTTTTCTAATACATATATTTTGCCACTTTAATTAAGCCTAATTAACATCATAAATTCTCCTTTCAGGAAGTCCATATTCTCTATTTTTATTTCCTTAACACATATTTAATTAATAACACGTGAACATCATTTTAGCCAGATATCAATTTCTTAAGACCCAGATCTAGGGAGACTCTTAAACAATAACATAGATGAGGATGATGGGAAGATATATTTGGAGGATTTTTAAATATATTCATATTCTCACTTATAAATAATTTTAACTACATTTTTGAGGTACAAATGACATTAAGAATTACACCTGTTTAGACTATAAAATTTGATAGGATTTGAAATAAATACATACTGTGAAGTTATAAGCATAATCAAGGCAGCTAAGATTACCAGTATTTGGAAAAATTTCCTCTTTCCTTTTGGTAACTGCCTTTTTATAGCATCTCTGCCTTTCCATCTTTTTGTCTGGTATTATAGATTACTTTATATGTTCTAGAACTTTTCAAAATAGAATGATATAATATGTACTGTTTTTGTCTAACTTATTTCATTAAGCATAATTATCTTTATATTTATCCATATTGGAGAATTTATGAACAGTCTAATTTTTTTTATTGCCAAGTAGTATTCCATCTATAGATATACCCATTTTATATTACCACTCATCTGTTGAGAGACATATGGTTTGTCTCCAAATATTGGCTAAGGCAAATGAAGTGGATAAGAACATCATTCACACCCTTTGTACGAAAATATATTTTATTTTCTCTTGAGTGAATGCCAAGGGGTGGAATGGCTACCTTATATGATAAATGTATGCTTAGTCTTGCAAAGAGATTGTACAATTTTACATTCCCACCACCAGTGTTTGAGAGTTTAAGTTTCTTCTTGTCTATGCTTGGTATGATTGATCTTTTTGGTTTTAGCTATTTTAATAGGGTGGAAGAAATATTTTTTTGTTTTATTTTGCATTTCCCTAATGAGTAAGGTTGTTGAGCATATTTTCGGGTGCTTATTTGCTTCCACATATTTTCTATTTTTTTAAATAACATCCTTATTGGAGTTTGTTTTAAATATTGTGTTAGTTTCTGCTGTATAACAACATGAATCAGCTATACATATACGTATATCCCCTCCCTCCGACTCTTCCTATCCCACCCCTCTAAGTGGTCACAAAGCACCGAGCTGATCTCCCTGTGCTATGTGGCTGCTTCCCACTAGCTGTTTTACATTTGGTAGTGTATATATGTCAGTGCTACTCTCTGACTTCATCCCAGCTTACCCTTCCCCATCCCTGTGTCCTCAACTCCATTCCCTACATTTGCATCTTTATTCCTATCCTGACCCTAGGTTCATCAGAACCATTTTTTTTGTTTGTTTTAGATTCCATATATAGGTGTTAGCATATGGTATTTGTTTTCCTCTTTCTGACTTACTTCACTCTGCATGACAGACTCTAGGTCCATCCACCTCACTACAAATAACACAGTTTTGTTTCTTTTTATGGCTGAGTAATATTCCATTGTATTTATATGTGCCACATCTTCTTTATCCGTTAATCTGTCTGTGGACACCTAGGTTGCTTCCAGTCCCGGCTATTGTAAATAGTGCTGCAATGAACATTGTGGTACATGTCCCTTTTTGAATTATGGTTTTCTCAGGGTATATGCCCAGTAGTGAGATTGCTGGGTCATATGGTAGTTCTATTTTTTTAGTTTTTTAAGGGACCCCCATACTGTTCTCCATAGTGGTGATAACAATTTATATTCCAACCAACAGTGCAAGAGGGGTCCCTTTCTCCACACCCTCTTCAGCATTTATTGTTTGTAGATTTTTATGATGATGGCCATTCTGACTGATGTGAGGTGATACCTCATTGTGGTTTTAATTCACATTTCTCTAATGATTAGTGATGTTGAGCATCCTTTCATGTGTTTGTTGGCAATCTGTATACGTTCTTTGGAGAAATGTCTACTTAGGTCTTCTGCCCATTCTTGGATTGGGTTGTTTGTTTTTTTGAAATAGAGTTGCATGAGCTGCTTGTATATTTTGGTGATTAATCCTTTGTTAGTTGCTTCATTTGCAAATATCTTCTCCCATTCTGAGCGTTGTCTTTTCATCTTGTTTTTGGTTCCCTTTGCTGTGCAAAAGCTTTTAAGTTTCATTAGGTCCCATTTGTTTATTTTTGTTTTTATTTCTATTTCTCTAGGAGGTGGGTCAAAAAGGATCTTGCTGTGATTTATGTCATAGAGTCTTCTGCCTATATTTTCCTCTAAGAGTTTGATGGTGTCTGGCCTTACATTTAGGTCTTTAATCCATTTTGAGTTTATTTTTGTGTATGGTGTTAGGGAGTGTTCTAATTTCATTCTTTTATATGTAGCTGACCAGTTTTCCCAGCACCACTTATTGAAGAAGCTGTCTTTTCTCCACTGTATACTCTTGCTTCCTTTATAAAAAATAAGGTAACTGTATGTGCATGGGTTTAGCTGTGGGCTATCTATCCTGTTTCAGTGATCTATATTTCTCTTTTTGTGCCAGTACCATACTGTTTTGATTACTTGAGCTTTCTAGTATAGTCTAAAGTCAGGGAGCCTGATTCCTCCAACTCTTTTTCCTTCTCAAGATTGCTTTGGCTATTTGGGGTCTTTTGTGTTTCCATACAAATTGTGAAAATTTTTTTCTAGTTCTGTAAAAAATGCCTTTGATAGTGTGATAGGGATTGCATTGAATCTGTAGATTGCTTTGAGTATTATAGTCATTTTCACAATGTTGATTTTTCCAATCCAGGAACATGGTATATCTCTCCATCTATTTGTATCATCTTTAATTTTTTTCATCACTGTCTTATAGTTTTCTGCATACAGGTCTTTTGTCTCCTCAGGTATTTTCCTTAGGTTTTCCTCCTTAGGTTTCCTCCTTAGGTTTATTCCTAGGTATTTTATTCTTTTTGTTGCATTGGTAAATGGGAGTGTTCTCTTAATTTCAATTTCAGATTTTTCATCATTAGTGTATAGGAATGCAAGAGATTTCTGTGCATTAATTTTGTATCCTGCTACTTTACCAAATTCTTTGATTAGATCTACTAGTTTTCTGGTAGCATCTTTAGGATTCTCTATGTATAGTATCATGTCATCTGCAAACAGTGACAGCTTTACTTCTTCTTTTCCGATTTGGATTCCTTTTATTTCCTTTTCTTCTCTGATTGCCGTGGCTAAAACTTCCAAAACTATGTTGAATAAGAATGGTGAGAGTGGGCAACCTTGTCTTGTTCCTGATCTTAGTGGAAATGCTTTCAGTTTTTCACCAGTGAGGACGATGTTGGATGTGGGTTTGTCATATATGGCCTTTATTATGTTGAGGAAACTTCCCTCTATGCCTACTTTCTGGAGAGTTTTTATGATAAATCAGTGTTGAATTTTGTTGAAAGCCTTTTCTGCATCTATTGAGATAATTGTCTGACTTTTATCCTTCAGTTTTTTAATATGGTGTATTGCATTGATTGATTTGCATATGTTGTAGAATCCTGCATTCCTGTGATAAACCCCACTTGATCATGGTGTATGATCCTTTTAATGTGCTGGTGGATTCTGTTTGCCGGCTGAACGGATTTGCCAGTATTTTTTTGAGGATTTTTGCATCTATGTTCATCAGTGTTATTGACCTGTAGTTTTATTTGTTTGTGACGTCTTTTTCTGGTTTTGGTATCAGGGTGATGCTGGCATTGTAGAATGAGTTTGGGAGTGTTCCTTCCTCTGCTATACTTTGGAAGAGCTTGAGAAGGATAGGTGTTAGCTCTTCTCTAAATGTTTGATAGAATTTGCCTATGTAATCATCTGATATTGAGCTTTTGTTTTTTGGAAGAATTTTAATCACAATTTCAATTGCAGTGCTTATGATTGGTCTCTTTATATTTTCTATTTCTTCCTGGTTCAGTCTCAGAAGGTTGTGCTTTTCTAAGAATTTGTCCATTTCTTTCAGGTTGTCCATTTTATTGACATATAGTTGCTTGTAGCAATCCCTCATGATTCTTTGTATTTCTGCAATGTCAGTTGTTATTTCTCCCTTTTCATTTCCAATTCCATTGATTTGAGTCTTCTCCCTTTTCTTCTTGATTTGTCTCACTAATGGTTTATCAAGTTTTTTTATCTTCTGAAAGAACCTGTGTTTAGTTTTATTGATCTTTGCTATTGTTTTCTTCATTTCTTTTTCATGTATTTCTGATCTGATATTTATGATTTCTTTCCTTTTGCTAACTTTGGGGGTTTTTTTGTTTTTCTTTCTCTAATTGCTTTAGGTGTAAGGTTAGGTTGCTTATTTGAGATTTTTTTTGTTTCTTGAGGTAGGATTGTATCTCTATAAACTTCCCTCTTAGAACTGCTTTTTCTGCATCTCATAGGTTTTGTGTCATTGTGTTTTCATTGTCATTTGTTTCTAGGTATTTTTTGATTTCCTCTTTGATTTCTTCAGTGATCTCTTGCTTATTTAGTAGTGTATTGTTTAACCTCCATGTGTTTCTATTTTACAGTTTTTTTTCCCTGTAATTGATATCTAGTCTAAAAGTGTTATCGTCAGAAAAGATACTTGATATGATTTCAATTTTCTTAAATTTACTGAGGCTTGATTTGTGACCCAAGATTTGATCTATCCTGGAGGATCTTCCATGAGCACTACAGAAGAAAGTGTATTCTGTTGTTTCTGGATGGAATGTCCTATAAATAGCAGTTAAGTCCATCTTGATTAATGTGTCACTTAAGCTTGTTTCCTTATTTATTTTCATTTTGGATGATCTGTCCATTGGAGAAAGTGGGGTGTTAAAGTCCCCTACTATGCTTGTGTCCCTGTCAATTTCCCCTTTTATGGCTGTTAACATTTGCCTTATTTATTGAGGTGTTCCTATGTTGGGTGCATAAATATTTACAATTGTTATATCTTCTTCTCGGATTGATTCCTTGATTATTATGTAGTGTCCTTCTTTGTCACTTATAATAGTCTTTATTTTAATGTCTATTTTTTCTGTTATGAGAATTGCTACTCCAGCTTTCTTTTGATTTCCATTTGCATGGAATATTTTTTTCCATCCCCCCCTCACTTTCAGTCTGTATTTTTCTCTAGGTCTGATGTGTGTCTCTTGTAGACAGCATATATAGGTCTTGTTTTTGTATCCAATCAGCCAGTCTATGTCTTTTGGTTGGAGCATGTAATTCCGTTTACATTTTAGGTAATTACCGACATGTATGTTCCTATTACCATTTTTAAAATTGTTTTGGGTTTGTTTTTGTAGGTCTTTTCCTTCTCTTGTGTTTCCTGCCTAGAGAAGTTCCTTTAGCATGTGTTGTAAAACTGGTTTGGTGGTGCTGAATTCTTTTAACTTTTGCTTGTCTGTAAATGTTTTAATTTCTCCATCAAATCTGAATGAGATCCTTTCTGGGTAGAGTAATCTTGGTTGTAAGTTTTCCCTTTCATCACTTTAAATATATCCTGCCACCCACTTCTGGCTTGTGGAGTTTCTATAGAAAGATCATCTATTAACCTTGTGGGATCCTCTTGTATGTTAGTTGTTGCTTTTCTCTTGCTGCTTTTAATATTTTTTCTTTGTATTTAATTTTTGATAGTTTGATTAACATGTATCTTGCCATGTTTTTCCTTGGATTTATCCTGTATGGGGCTGTCTGTGCTTCCTGGAATTGATTGAGTATTTCCTTTCCCATGTAAGGGAAGTTTTCAACTACAATCTCTTCAAATATTTTATCAGTCCCTTTCTTTTTCTCTTCTTCTTTTGGAGCCTCTATAATTTGAATGTTGGTTTATTTAATGTTGTCCCAGAGGTCTCTGAGACTGTCCTCATTTCTTTTCATTCTTTTTTCTTTATTCTGCCCTGTGGTGGTTATTTCCCCTCCCGTGTCCCCTGCATCGGCAGGCGGACTCCCAACCACTGCGCCACCAGGGAAGTCCCCCCTTCTAGAGAATTTTTAATTTCATTTATTATGTTGTTCATCATTGTTCGTTTGCTCTCTAGTTCTTCTAGGTCTTTGTTAAACGTTTCATTTATTTTCTCCATTCTATATCCAAGATTTTGGATCATCTTTACTATCATTACACTGAATTCTTTTTCAGGTAGACTGCCTATTTCCTCTTCATTTGTTTGGTCTGGTAGGTTTTTACCTTGCTCCTTCATCTGCTGCGTATTTCTCTGTCTTCCCATTTTGCTTAACTTCCTGTGTTTGGGGTCTTCTTTTCAGAGCCTGCAAGTTCATAGTTCCCGTTGTTTTTGGTGTCTGCCACCAGTGGGTGAGTTTGATTCAGTGGTTGTGTATGCTTCCTGGTGGAGGTGACTGGTGCCTGTGTTCTGGTAGGCGGAGCTGGATCTTGTCTTTCTGGTAGGCAGGGCTGCATCCGGTGGTGGGTTTTGGGGTGTCTGTGACCTTATTATGATTTTATGCAGCCTCTCTGTTAATGGGTAGGGTTGTGTTCCTTGTCTTTCTAGTTGTTTGGCATGGGGTGTCCAGCCCTGGAGTTTGCTGGCCGTTGTGTGGAGCTGGGTCTTAGTTTTGAGATGGAGATCTCTGGGAGAGCTCTCCCCAATTGATATTACATGGGGTTGGGAGGTCTCTGTTGGACCAATGTCCTGAACTCGGCTCTCCCACCTCAGAGGCTCTGGCCTGACACGAGCCCGTAGCACCAAGACCCTGTCAGCTACATGGCAGATGAATGGTTTATTACCAAGGATTTTAAAGCACAGAAACCAACATTCAGATGAAGAGATTCATATGGTGAGGTCAAGAGCAAAGGAACTTCCATCCTCTTGAAGTTTGGAATTCAGCACAGTGGCACATATAGGCATTCTGCTTCACCAACCTGGAAGCTCTCTGAAAGCCTTCCTTTTCGATTTTAATGGTAGCTTCACTACACAGGCATGGTTTATTAAATCCTTCCACATATCTTCATGATAAAATTTTTGTTTAAATATTTGCCTAGTTTTTATTAGCCTCTTCCCTTATCATGGAGTCTGAGATTTCTGTACATGTTCTGAATACAAATTATTTGCAGTAAAAATGTTTTGCAAATAATTAAACTTTTTGTTGTTTGTCTTTTTATTCTCTTATCATATATTTCATATAAATTGGTAAATAGGTAGATATGGATATAGATTATATACTTTTAATGTCATATCTTATACATCTTCATGTCATCCAAAGTCACAAACGTTTTATCTTATGTTTTATTCTAAGAGATTTAGGGTATTTTTTTCTATTTAGGTTTTGATCCACTTTGAGTTGATTTTGGTATATGGTGCAAGTTGTAGGCACAGTTTTTTTCTAGTATCATTTGTTGCAAGGACTAGCCTGTTTCTAATAATTATATTGTGCCCCTTTTCAAAAATCAGTTGCCTATATATGATTGGACCTATTTCTAGGATCTCTAAGATGTGCCATTGATCTATTTGTATATTTTTATGCCAGAACTACATTATCTTTTTTACTGTAGGTTTACAATAAGTCTTCAAATCAGACATTTTTCTTACTTTGCTCTTTTTTTATTATTGATTTGGCTATTCTAGGTCTTTTTTTTTTTTTTTTTCATTTCCATGTGAATTTTCCTTCTAATTTGTCAGTTTCAATGAAAAAGTTTACTGGGATTTCAATTGGAATGATGTTGATTCTGTGAATGAATCTGTGGAGAATAGACATCTTGAAAGTATTACATCTTCTGACCCTTGAACGGTATTTCTTTCATTTTATTTAGGTCTACTTTTATTATCCTTGTTTTTGTTTTATAGTTTTGTTTTTGCAGGTATTTCATATATTTTTTCAGACTTACCTTAGGTGCTTCATATTTTTTGTTTTGTCATAATTGACAATATGTTTTAATTTAATTTTCTGATTCTTTGTTGATAGTATACAAATTGACTTTCTTTGTATTTGATTTTATAACTTGCAACTTACTATCTTAATCTTACTACCTTACAATCGTAATCTAAGTATATTAACTTTTTATAGTTTCAATTAGGTTTTCCACATAGATGATCATTTTATCTGTAAAGAAATACCTTATACTCTTTCTTTCTAATTTGGTTGCCCTGGAAGTCCCTGGTGGTCCAGTGGTTTGGACTCTGCGCTTGCACTGCCCAGGACACGAGTTCGATCCCTGGTCAGGAAACTAAGATCCTGTAAGCCCAAAAAACAAAAGAAAGCCTGACTGTTAATTTGGTTGCCCTTTATTCTTTTTCTTCCTTCATTTCACTGGCAAGAACCTCCTGTACAATACTGAATGAATTGATGAGAATAGATATCCTTGTATATTTCCTTATCTTGGGGTAAAAGGAAAACGTGTGTCTTTCATCATTATGTATGATGATTGTTCATAGTTTATAGATGTCCTTTTGCTGCAGATGAAGCAATACTTATATGCAGATTTTTTTCAATAATACAGTACTACTGTACTACACAATCCACAGGCAGTTGGTTGAATCCACAGGTGTGAAACTGTGCATTCAGAGGACTGGAATATAAAGTTATAAGCAGATTTTTGACTGAGCGGAAGGTCAGTGCCCCAACCCCTGCAGTGTGCAAGTGTCAACTGTACCTCATATTTGGCATGGTGACTTATAAAGGGTAAAAACGGACTCTTGATGGCAAAAACAGCTGTGAGTCCAGAACTGTTGAAATTACTCAAAGCATAGACAACCTCAAAATAATTTTGGGTGCATATTCTAAACTAACAAAATATAACTTTTTTTTTTTTTTTTTAAATATAACTTTAATGGCGTTTTGACAAAACCAAATAACTATAATTCAAAGTTAATGACACACTGATTTTGTTTCTTTATTATTTCAACCTATCATAGATACATTTGTAACATAGTTATGTGTATTTCAAATATGTAGGTTTGACTTAAACTCTCTTTAAGAACCCATTGCCTGAGGATTTAAGTTCATAAAGTAATGAAACATATAGATCATTTATGACAGTAAGAAAAATCATCAGATTTAATCCTCAAAATGTCTTCTTCTCCTAGTCCCGGTCTGCATGAGAAGGGCACCAATAAAGCCTTCTTTATTAAAAAGAAAAAAGAAGAAATGAGAGATGAAAGCCCCTTCATGTACTTTAATAAAATCATTTTAGAATTACCTTGTTTGGTTTGCTATTTAGTCTTAAGGACAGCAAATTTCTTGTGTTTATGTTTCACAAAACAAACTTTTAGAAGAGTTTAAATGTTTATTTTTATAAAGCTAATATATTATTATTTTTCTGTTTTCATTCTAGCACCCGTTCAGTTTTAAAAACAGAAATCTATTGATGTGGCTTAAAAAGTTACTGCTATGACTATAATTTTAATTTTTTAAATATAGTCATAAATATATTAAATTATGATGTTGAAAAATGTTTTATTGTCTTAATTTGAAATAAACAAATAAGCCAAAATATTTTTAATTATTCTCAAGCATTATCTGGAAATCAGAACAACTCTTTCTGCTATCATGCAGCATTTCAATCTTTGCAGACTATATAATTTCTCTAGGCCTTATTTCAAAATTTATAAATTGATGGCATTATCAAGTGATTTCTAAAGTAACATGAACTGACTTTTTCACCATTTATCAATTTCACTGTATTTTGATCACTCAGTTACCACAAGGGGGCCTAACCCCCCTAAAGTTCAATTTTGATATATATTTTTTTAGGTTATTCGATTTTAAAATTTGTCACTTGTTCTACAATTTTGATTTTAAGTTTTGTATACAGGTGAGATTTTTTACATAAAGGAGCCTTCAGCACATGACTGCAGTGGCCGTAGATGAATGGAATTCACTATCATGACTACCAATGTCAAGAACTCATCTGAGCACAAACACAAATCACTTGTTGATCCACAGATCTCTTGCCCAGTGTGTTGAACAATCATTTCACATGAGTGACAGTGTTTTAACATCTGTAATTTTTCCTTCTCTGGGTCCTTTTTTTTTTTTTTTGCGGTATGCGGGCCTCTCACAGTTGTGGCCTCTCATATTGCGGAGCACAGGCTTTGGACGTGCAGGCTTAGTGGCCATGGCTCATGGGCCCAGCTGCTCCACGGCATGTGGGATCTTCCCGGACCGGGGCACGAACCCGTGTCTCCTGCATCGGCAGGAGGACTTTCAACTACTGCGCCACCAGGGAAGCCCTCTGGGTACATTTTTATCACATTTGTATCATCAGGATAATGTCTCAAGAAAGCTTTTGACTGCTAAGACTAATTATTGTTTCTTCTATTTGTTAAGAGAAATGAGATGAATTTTGATAACCTTTGCTTTGTTAGATTCCAGGTCAACTATGTGTAATAGAAAATAAGGCAGTTAATTCCCAGAACACTTGAAATGATCAAACTCACTTTATTAAATTGAATAAATCTAAAGGATCAAGTAGAAAATGGTTAAAACATAATCTAATCTCACCAATAAAATAATAATAAATAATCCATACATATATGAAATGAAGGTATATTCATTGATATGACATGTGAGCATATCAAGAAAGATCTAATAATAACTAAATATATTACTGGGTTTAATAAGATGGTTGTAAGTCATGGAAAACTAGAGTTTATTTTTGTTACCAACTAGATGGTTTAGACAATAATAAATTCCAATGTTAGGAATTCCAGCTTTTCTCATCCCATAAGTAGAGATATCAAATAGAATCACTTTTGGATTGAGTGTTAAAAGAATCAGGGACATTTGATTTTGAGAATGTATTTTAATTTTTTACCAATATTTTATAGCCCAGAGTCAGCTGTTCTATTCCTCTAAGTTTTTCAACACCTTAGTGAATGATGAAGAACTGTATTTCAGAGGCCCTGATTCCTAGTGTCTTGGATCTATCTGTGTCCCACACTGTTGCACAAAGAACTTTCTATTATGTACATACAATTATTAGAAGAGAAGTGAAAATAAAGTATTATTTCTAATGAATGGAACATCATGCCACCTGGATCATAAAGAACTTTAATCCCTAATAAATTTAGAAAAAACTTACCAGTTCTATTTCATATTCCTAAAAGATATTAGGAATATGACTGATATACTAAAGAAAAAAATAAGTGCTAATAACTCTAGTTCCTGGAAACTAATCAAACTGTGTCCTTATTCAGGGCTAACTACTGCAAATAATATACCTTAATGTGATAAATTCTACAGAAAATAAATAATGGAAATAACATTGTAATCATATTATTAATTTACAAGGCTTCTCTCAAAACAGAATCTGGGACACTATGTGAGGAAAAAAACAAAATTTATAACAACTAGGCCTCTTGCCCAGAAATACAACCACACAAAAATATACATAACTAAGACAGAAAAAAAAAAAAATCTTGTCCAAAGGAAACACAGTTGGAGAGAGAATAAGGAAAGATAAATATTTTTAGTAAATTAAAAATGAAAATGCTATAAATGTAACTGTTGGTAAATCAGTTTTTTGTATTATTGATAGGAAATAAGACATAGATACAGAATTAGAAAATAATTATTTTAATAATAAAGAATAATTCTAAAATAACTACGTGACCAAAATACAGATTTATTTTTTTAATGGTATTGAAAAGTATCAAAACAGAGCAAACATTATAGACTTCCCAGACTTGTCTTCTAGCTGAAATAACCCATGGTCTTAAATGGAAGAGCCTAGAAAGCAGATCTTTTCAAGGTGCCAGTCATAATCAGCATATAATTAGTTAGGGTTTTGGGGCTTAGTGATGATTGAGAATATTCAATGAGATAGAACAATAAATTGCCTAGATGAGGTTGATGTGAAGTCCACAGTGCAATAATAAGAAACTTTTTCTTGTTATTCTGCAAACTCCATAAGATTCTAAATTCTAGTCTAACTTCTTAACAATCTGATATTATATGCTTAGACATAAAGTTAGAGTTTCAGTGTCTTCACATCCTTGTTAATATGTCCCAGGTTTATTCTCTACCATATTCCCATTCCATGGACATTCTCATATGGCAAAAACAAATAAATAAATAAATAAGACATCTATATTTGAGGAAAAAAAGAATATTGATCAACTAACAATCGTACAGTTTATCAGTCTAGGCTTGGAACCCTACATAAATATGAACTGACCTAACTTAAGCTACCTTAAGTACATGTCTTACATGAAAAACTGTGACTATACAGCTAGTGAGAAAGACTAGTATCCACTCTTCTTTCAAGAAGAGGATTTCAAAAGCAGCCAAAGGCATTAAATTCACCATGGGCCACCCAGTACTTTTCTTCTACTTTGAAAACAAAAATTTCTAGCCAAAAGAAATGTTCTGGGAGAAGCAGACAGGTGGTGTGACATGGCAAGAGCAGGAGAGAGGGTTAACAAAAAGATGAATTCAAGAAGTCAATAAGAAATGACCAAAAGGTACAAGAAAAGTGAATCAAAGCACAAATTTTGATATTGAGAGAAACACGGATTATTTCCAATAACAAAATTAGGTCAGTACTCTCAAACATTGCAGAAAGCTAGGACATGTCTTGATACACACTGGATTTAGCGTAAAGAAATTGTTTTGATGGTCTTAGAAAAGCAATGCCAACTGAATGGTAAGGATATTTAGTCAGACTGCAATGGGTTGAAGAACAAACTGGGAATAAAATGCAAGGAGCGATGCCTGTGGCAGAGAAAGAAAAAACTGTGGAGGAAAATAGGACTCAGAACACCCTGTTTGCTTGCTACATTCGATAGAATAGGTCTGAATGTGTTTAAACACTGAGACGGAGAGGCTAGTGGAGGAGAAGCTGAACTTACAGGAAAGGGAAAACAAATGCTCTTTTAGATTTCTGAGATGTGAATAAAAATGATTTTTAATCTAGTAGAATAACCAATTATAGAGAGAATATGGGGTGGGGGAAACAAAGATGAGGATAGACACAAATTTGGGTGAGGATTGATTCTTGCAAACAAATGACTTGTCTGTATGAAGTAGGAGCTACATCATGTGCTGGTCATGTGTGAGTACAGGGTGGATTAGGACATTATGGAAAGTAGAAGAATGCTGAGATAAATACTGAGAACAATTGGTAGGAAAGCTGTCTAGGGAAATAGAATTTTCAGCATAGTTTTGAGAGCCAAGGTGATGCGAGAAAACAAATTTGCAAGTGGATCCTCTCTGAATTTGAGTGATTTTTATAAATTATCATATAAAGCTTACATGTAAGAGGCATAGATGTAAATAGATCTGTGATGACACCAAGGGTCATGCAAGGGAGAGGAAGGACAAAGGAAACCAGTATGTTGATTATATTGTTCAAAAGTGGGCTCGGATCTCACCAATTAAGTGATTGATTTGGATGAGAAAAGAGGTGAAAATGGGAGGATCTGGTATATGTGGAGAAAGTAGCTGGGTCAAGAGATTACAGGTGAGAAAAATAAATAAGTAAGAGAACAGTTGCACTGGGAGGATTGGAGTGAGTGAGACCTTGACAATTGCTTACGTTTAGCCAGTGATTTGAATAGAATAGTTTAAAGCTCTTAGAGGAAGTTAGTGAAGAAGAGTGTGTTTATATGTGTATATGGAGAAGTGTGGTGAATGTAGTTGTTAAAATCAGGAGAATGGCTGAGAGTGGATGCATCAGAGAACATTAAAGACAGTGGATCAGGGTGGGAGAGAATATAAAGGCATCAAGTGTTAAAGTGTCAGGTTGATAAAGTAGGTAGTAAATTTACACAGAATAGTTTCAGTGGTTTCTGAGGCCAGGAGCCAGAGTAGTTAAATAGTAAATCTGGAGTTAGAGCTACATATATAAAAGTAAAATATTCTTTGAGGAGGTAAGACGAGATAGATGGTGGTGGTTAGAGAGGCTGCAGAAGGAAGAAAATATTTATTTTATGTGTTTATTTTTTAACATGGAGAGTCTCAGGCTCCAGGGAAACCATCAAATGGTTAGTGATGAGGAAGTTTGAATATTCAGAAGAGATAGTATAAATGATTTGACAAGACAGTAAGTAATGGTGACCAGATGCATCTCAGGGGAGGAGTGCCACTTAAAGAAGGTACACCTTCCAAGGAGGTCTTAAGGAAAAAAAAAATAATTATTTTACTACATTGGAAATATTTGTACTATCTCTTCATAAGTGTATTCACAAATATAATATCACTACCTTACTTTTGGAACTTCACATAGTTTCATAGGGCATTATTTATATTGTTTTTTCTTAATTTGGTAAATGAATAACTTGTCTCTCCACTGATACTGTAAGTTTATTGGGGAATCATTTCAGAATCAATACTTTTGTATTATCCAAAGCATTTATTACAGTGCCTTTACATATTAGATGTTTTAGAGATAAAATTTCTAGATTAATTTAGTGTCAAAAAATAAACATGCATATGTGTTTGGTAAATTTAACTTTCTGTGCATTGAATATGGAAATTAAATGAGTGGTTAAAAAAATAAAGATATAAAGATTCACTATGTTGTTTTCTTATTGAAACAACTGCGTTAGGACTAACATCTAACAGTATAAATCATGTAATGTTTCTAGTTTTTCATTTCCATTTGTGGAAGTAGAATCTACTAAAAAATAATTATAAAATAGATGAAAAAATTTTAAATATAAGTAGTGATGCATAGTCACAAAGATCATTTTCTAATAATTAAACTTACTAAATACAACTCAACATGTATTCTTAATATATTTGAAAAAAAAATGTTTAACTAACCCCATAACTATAGCTCAGTAAAACTCATGTATAAAATATCTTTTACTGACACCACCATAATAATATAGATATATACAGTAGCTTGAGCATATTTTAAGATTATGATAGTAAATCATTCTCCCACTTTATAACAACTTATGATTTGTTATAGTTACTTCAAGAGCTATAAATAATTATATGTCTGATATTTATTCCTTAGTTTACTACAGAGTCTGATTTAAGCAAAAAGAAAAGGTCTGATTTTTTTTTAAGAAGTTATTTTAGAAGGTCTATTTTAGAGCTTTAGTTTTTTTCTGTTTTTAAACTGAGAATTTTCCTTAAAATTATTACTTCACTGTTGAAAAGTCTTCCATCAACCTTATCAAGGACTAAATGTTCTAATTGCAGTGTATCTACGACATGTCACATCAATATAGAAGTGATTCATTTGAACAAACACTGTATTAGTGAAGTTAACATATTGTTCATTTGCTTTTAATTATAATAATCACTCAAGATCACTATGCAGCTGAAACTGTGATTGTCAAATATAATATGGTTCTTATTCATGATAGTGACAGCTGATTCCAAATGCTGGGTTTTTTTTTGTTTTTTGGGTTTTTTTTTTTGCGGTACGCGGGCCTCCCACTGCTGTGGCCTCTCCCGCTGCGGAGCACAGGCTCCGGCCGCGGCCACGGCCCACGGGCCCAGCCCCTCCGCGGCACGTGGGATCCTCCCAGACCGGGGCACGAACCCGCGTCCCCTGCATCGGCAGGCGGACCCCCAACCACTGCGCCACCAGGGAAGCCCCCAAATGCTGTTTTATACACTTTCACTTAAAATAGTTCATTCAGTGATGTGAATAAATCTAAAAATCTTTTAAGTACCAGATTTTTGCTTTCCAAAGACCAGTGTGTTTGTGTGTGTGTATAAGTGGATCTTGCTCTTTTCTTTGATATTTGCTTGTCTTGCCTTTTTTAAAAGAAATTTCAGACTCAAATGTTTTTTGATTCAAGGTATGTAACATACATATAAAAATAATTTATTGAATTTGTTCAAATTCAGAAGATCTCAATGACTTTATATTTCTCCCATCACTTCCTTGCACACGTGTTCTGTCATATCAGTGACCTTTCCCTCAATAGGACCACGGACAGATCCCATAGCCTTCCATTTATTTACAATTAGAATATTTCTCTATGGCAATAACAACTTACTTTCAGATATCTCCAAGTCCCCTCCACTCCAATGTAAAACTTTCCATTTCACATCTAATTGCCATTTTACAGACCCTCTTGCCCTATTGAGAAAATTCCCTTCAAGACAGTTCAGGCCACGCCATCTTCTGGAGGCATCCCATTTTGCTCATAGGAACTTCACTCATTCTTCCCACACTACATGAACACTGTCCTATACCATTGTTTCTCTGCCCTTCACATCACAGGCAACTCTAAAGAACCCCTACTGCCTTCGTAATTCCCCATGAAAAGAGCAAGCACTCAACTCCAAATTTCTATCTGCTCACCATTCTTTTTTTCTTTTTCATTGGAGTATAATAGCTTGACAATATTGTGTTAGTTTCTGCTGTACAACGAAGTGAGTCAGCTATATGTATACATATATCCTCTCCCTCTTGGAACTCTCTCCCACCCCCACCATCTAGGTATTCAAAGAGCACTGAGTTTCCTGTGCTATACCTCAGGTTCCCAGGAAAATGCACGCCAAGCCCTCTCCAACATTTTGTATTCTCCACTGTTAGGTCCTCCAGTAAAACTGTGAGTTTCTGCAGCTCAGCAGGTACTCACTGTGTATCCATGTGTGTGCTTGGGGTAGAGTGTAGTGAGGAGGGTGGTTGTAGTGATGATATAACAGGTTATTGCTGATATTATATAAATCATCTCTTTTACCTACTATTTTCCTGATACAGAAAGCAGATTGATCACCTATGTATCTATTTACTTAACCAATATTTATCAAGTCTGCTGCATTCCAGGCTTTCTTCCTAGGCATGGGAATACAGCAATGAACAGTACAAAGTCAGTATTGTTCTTTAGTGGAGACTGTTTTCTAGTTCTGGATAACAGTATGTCAGAGGAGGTGATCAAAGTTGTAAAGGAAAAATAGCATAAGGTAAGGAGGTAGACAGTGAATTATTGGCATATATTTTAATAGTAATTTCAGGGAATATTTCACTGATGAGGTGACATTTGGACAAGGACCTGAAGGAAGTGAGAAAAGGAGCTATCCTCAGAATTTCTTCTGAGCATAAAGGGCTTCTTCTTACAAAGGCTTTACTTTTCATGTTGAGTAGGTAGAAGGACATTGTGGGGCAAAAAGCAGGGAGCAAGGAGGAGAGTGAGAGGGAATACAATCAAAGGGAGGACATATATGAATGTATGTTTATGTATTAGAGGAAATGTTTGTGACACAACAGAATATTCAGAAACATTTGTTATTTTCTCAGTAAATTCTGTAAAATCATTTCAAAACAAACTTGCATATTAGAAAAAATAAAATGACAATGGAAAATTTTTGGCAAGCTTTTATATCATAATTTGAAGCATTCATCAAGTCAGTAAAAAGAGAAACACTATTAGTTCTTTAATTAAACATAATGCATTTCATTATGTCAGCAAAGTTTTAACTGAAAGGCATGTGAATGGAATATATGTAGCAGAAAATAGCAAATCAATGTTAATGATGACTTATCCAGTACAAATTGATTTTGTAATAAATAAAAGCTTGAAATAAAAGGGGAAAAAGAAATCCAGAATTCTGCCTAGCTAAAACCCGAGCTTAGTGATGCAAACTCGTATAACTATTGACAATATAGTTAGGTTGCTTCCATGTCCTGGCTACTGTAAATAGAGCTGCAATGAACATTGTGGTACATGACTGTTTTTGAATTATGGTTTTCTCAGGTTATATGCCCAGTAGTGAGATCGCTGGGTCATATGGTAGTTCTATAGTGAAGTAAGTCAGAAAGAGAAAAACAAATATCTTATGCTAACGCATATATATGGAATCTAAAAAAAAAAAAAAAATGATACTGATGAACCTAGTGGCAGGGCAGGAATAAAGACGCAGGCATAGAGGATGGACTTGAGGACATGGGGGGGTGGGAAGGGGAAGCTGGGGCGAAGTGAGAGAAGCACTGACATATATACACTACCAAATGTAAAATAGATAGCTAGTGGGAAGCAGCAGCATAGCACAGGGAGATCAGCTCGGTGCTTTGCCACGAGACCTAGAGGGGTGGGATAAGGAGGGTGGGAGGGAGACGCAAGAGGGAGGGCATATGGGGATATATGTATACATGTAGATGATTCACTTTTTTGTACAACAGAAACTAACACAGCATTGTGAAGCAATTATACTCCAATAAAGACATATAAATATATATATATATATATTTATGTTATGAATTTGGTTTAAAATCCAAAAATATACAGACAATGTGGGTGTTCAGACATATTGGTCCCCTCCCCAACAAGAATTCAAATATTCTGGATATAATAGTATTCACAATTACTTGAAGTAGGAGTAATATAACCTGCTCCACTACGAAATAACCCTAGGGTTTTCTACTATCATGAAAAGTATGAGCCTGTTAAATACCTGTGGTTGTTTGATGATTAAATACTTGACCTAGATTTCTAGAAACAAAAGTGAGGCGACTATCTACCAAAGTAATTTTATATGTTCAAAATCAGAACTAGATTTTAGAGAACCTGAAAGTCAGAAGGGCTTGGTTAAAAGATACCTCAGTTTATCTCCTATGGCAGTGGAGCTTCTGCAATTTCAAAAAAAGAAGCAGATACAGAAAATGTGCATTGTTTTATAAATACAATATAAAAGGAGTAGAAAATCCTTCTCTGGAAAAGTGATTTTTATCATTCAAATAAAAATTTGGTTAACTCTATAACTTTCTCATCCATAAATCACAAGAGAAAGATTTCTGATGTTATGTAATATATAGACTTGAGTCAATGGCCATCAAAGGAGTTTGATTAAAAGTTACTTTTTTAAAATGAATTACTTAAGTAGTCAGAATCAATCTAGGGGAAATACTATTAGTATTATTTTGGCGAATGTGGAAAGCTTCTATGTGATATTTCAGTTACTTTTGTAGAGTATATTTTAGTTGTGAGATTAAAAAAAGTTAACATGGGAACAAATGGCTATAAGGAAATCAAACTGCTGAAAGAGGTGTCAGAAAATTGTACAATTCTAGTTACTTTGGAGTCCCTCCATTAAAGGAATAAGCATGGAAGCTGAGTCATTTGTTTATCAAATCATTCTCCTAATTATATAGTTGGCAGGCACACTATTGAAAAAAAGACTGCCATAATTCTTGGAAACCAAAATAGGTAAGTTAACTCTCAATTCTAGAAGGTGTAATATTTTGTACTCTTTTCTTTTCTGTGAACATTTTTTTTTTCCCGTACATTTGTGCTGCTACTTTATGCTCCTGCCAAATGAGGAAAGAGGTCTATATTTCTAGTGTGCTAAGTATTATTTCTAGTGACCGTATGACTTAGGAGTTTTTGCTAGGGAGCCATGATTCCTGGATGACCATCCATGTATATAGCTTAGGCAAGTTTTTATAAAACTTTGTGTTTCCATTTTCTTCTGTACAGTGAGTATAATGATCAAACCTATAGCACAGAGATACTATATTGTAATGATATTTGTTATCTAGTAACTTTATTTTGTAAAGTGTAATTAGAATTTTTGTTTAAACCAAGAGTTCAGTGATCTTCTCTTTAGCAAATTCAACTGGCCTTGAGTATCTTTATCCTTTCTCTTGTCCTGTCAGCATCTATATGGTCTAGGTGTATGATATCCCTATTCAGTGCATCTCCTTAGCTTCTGGGACCCCTCATCCTATAATGAGAAATACTGCCCTGGCTTAAGGCCAGACTTTAGATTCCTCCAAAGTCACAGAATCTAGGGCAGGACTGAGCATTGGCAAATATAAGAGTGGCATTCCAGAAACTGAGAACGTTGTAAATGAAAGTACAACTGAACTGAAGTTGGCATGCATTGAGAAGGACAAACATTTCAACTTGATTTTAGTTTGAGCTCCATATATGATAGAAGTGTGGAAAAAATGCTACTAGGTATGTTGGGGGAAGACTGTTGATATTTGCTGTTGTTTGGCTTTTATTACTATTGATAATTCTGCTATTATTGTCTTCTCTGATGGCAGGAGGGGAAGGTTTCTAATGGCAAGCACTGGGAATATTGGTTGGGAGAGACAGGAAGCTCAAAAAGGAAGCTATTTTAAAATGTTATGGACAATCATTTTAGGAACCTACATTTGGGTAGTTACATTACTAATGGAAAGAAGGGAAATAATAGGGACATATTTCTATATATTGTAATGAACAAAGAGTCATTTTCTGAAATCTATCCTGAGTTCTGAAGTGGTGATTATTTATCCTCAGCTTCCTACTTTTATGTATGTAGACTGATTTAGACAGACTCCCACTGATCTTGGAATCAATGGAAACTTTAAAGATTTTATGTATATCTAATCCATAAAATGTGTTGTAAAGGGCTTCCCTGGCGGCGCAGTGGTTGAGAGTCCACCTGCCAATGCAGGAGACACAGGTTCGTGCCCCCGGTCTGGGAAGATCCCATATGCCACGGAGCGGCTGCGCCCGTGAGCCATGGCCGCTGAGCCTATGCGCCTGGAGCCTGTGCTCTGCAATGGGAGGGGCCACAACAGTGAGAGGCCCGCGTACCCCCCCCAAAAAAAAATGTGTTGTAAAGATGCACTTTTTAGATCATAAACAAACTTCTATTTATCATATGTGCTTTCATTATTAACATAGGTATGTATGTTAGAGTTGAACCAGGAACCAAATGGATGAGATAGCAATATGTAATGTAGTTGGCCCTCTATGTCTGTGAGTTCTGCATCTGTACATTCAACCAACCATGGATTAAAACAGCAACCATTTACATGGCAATTATATTGTATTTAAAGCTATTTATATAGCGTTTACATTGTATTAGTATTTTAAGTAATCTAGAGATGATTTAAAGTATACAGAGGATGTGTATAGCTTATATGCAGATACTATGCCATTCTATATAAGGGACTTGAGCATCCTTGGATTTTAATATCTGCAGGAGGTCCTGGAACCACTCCCCCAAGGCTAATGAGGGATGACTGTATGTATATTAAACTAGAAAATTGAGAGCTAATGGGAAAAGTTAAAATATAAAAGTAACAACAGTAATATTGGAACTGATTTTAGCAAAATGCCAAAAAGACCTGAAAATAAGAGAGTAAAATGTGTTAAAGGAAAAGTAAAGATTCCTGCATTTGGGCAATATGTCCTTTCCCTAGTCTTCACCATCAGAAATATCAGAAAAAAAAAAAGTAGTTTGACTAGCTTTATGCCAGAGCAACACACACACACACAAAAACTTGTGGGATTATAATCAAGAATGATCTAAATGAAGAAGATAAGGAAGATATTTAAGAGTGTATAAAATTGTACAGAGCTGCAGATCAAGAAGTGAAAATACATTCACTAATGTAATTAATAAGCTAGAGATTTTTAAACTGTTTGGGTTCATGGCTATATTAATGTTTCAGTAATTTTTCCACAGCAGCTCTAGGCCAAAAACCTAATAGTTCTGTTCATTAAAGAAATAGGTCTAGGGACTTCCCTGGTGGTGCAGTGGCTGAGAGTCCATCTGCCAATGCAGAGGACACGGGTACGTGCCCCGGTCCGGGAAGATCTCACATGCCACGGAGCGGCTGGGCCCGTGAGCCATGGCCGCTGAGCCTGTGCGTCCGGAGCCTGTGCTCCACAATGGGAGAGGCCACAACAGTGAGAGGCCTGTGTACCGGAAAAAAAAAAAAAAGAAATAGGTCTAAATCTCCTAGGAGTAGTAGATTGTAGGACTTCTTACAGATGTCCCTGTGTTTCTCTTGAAATTTAAAATATCCTGGGGTGCTCCCCTCTGTGAACTTATTGTGGTATTCCAGAAAACCTCAGCACACAGTTGGCAAGCATATGCTGTCATTAGAAGCATGTAGAACCAAATTAATGCAATAGTCTCCTTGTTGCACTTTCTGTCCCTGAGTTTTTGCTTCATGCTATAGTTCTCTAGTAGTTCTATAATGACTTCCAAGTGCTTGTGGAATCAAGTTCAAATTTTTTCCCATTTTATTTGATTGCCTCTAACTTACCTTAATGTATTCCCAATGCTTATTTTTAAATATTTCTGTGACTCAAGCCAGCACCTTAATTTTCCCTGGAATACTCTGATTATTTTCTTAAATTTTCCTCTTTCACTCTGTGCTTTTCTGTCTGCCCTTCCTCGTCAAATTATCACAAATTTAATGCCAAGATCAAGTTCTACCTGATTTGGATGTCTTACTTGATTAACCCATTCTATTATTTACTCTCTAACAGAAAAAGAAACTCATTAATGTACTATATTTTTATACAGTACATTCATTAATGTACTTTCATTAATGTACCATATATTTTTATCCTATAGTACATGTTTAAAATTATTTTTTTTTAATTTTTATTGGAGTATAGTTGCTTTACAAAGTTGTGTTAGTTTCTGCTGTACAGCGAAGGGAATCAGTTATACGTAGACATATCCACTCTTTTTTAGATTTCCTTCCCATTTAGGTCACCACAGAGCACTGATAGAGTTCCCTGTGCTATACAGTAGGTTCTCTATTTTTTTTTTTTTTGCGGTACGCGGGCCTCTCACTATTGTGGCCTCTACCGTTGCGGAGCACAGGCTCCGGACGCGCAGGCTCAGCGGCCATGGCTCACAGGCCCAGCCGCTCTGCGGCATGTGGGATCTTCCCGGACCGGGGCACAAACCCGTGTCCCCTGCATCAGCAGGCGGACTCTCAACCATTGTGCCACCAGGGAAGCCCAGGTTCTCTATTTTATATAGAGTAGTATATATATGTCAGTCCCAATATCCCAATTCATCCCACCCCCTTTCCCACCTAGATAACCATAAGTTTGTTTTCTATATCTGTGACTCTATTTCTGCTTTGCAAATAAGTTTATCTGTACCATTTTCCTAGATTCCACTTATAAACGATATTATATGATATTTGTCTTTCTCTTTCTGACTTCACTATGTATAACAATATGTAGCTATTTATATTTTGTGCATCAAAGGATATGTATTGTCTTATGCATGTGTAGAGTACTAAATACTGGAAAAAAACCCTTAAACTTCTACATTAAGTATGTATTACCCCATATGCATATACTTACTTGTTCTGAGTTCACTACTGTTAAAAAGATTGCATTTTGTCCACCAAAAAGAAAAGAAATGGTATATTGAAATCTTACTGCCTGTAATTGTCAATGTGACCTTATTTAAAAATAGGGTCTTCCCTGGTGGCGCAGTGGTTGAGAGTCCGTCTGCCGATGTAGGGGACACGGGTTCGTGCCCTGGTCCGGGAAGATCCCACATGCCGCGGAGCGGCTGGTCCCATGAGCCATGGCCACTGAGCCTGCACGTTCGGAGACTGTGCTCCGCAACGGGAGAGGCCGCAACAGTGAGAGGCCCGCGTACCGCAAAAAAAAACAACAAAAAAACCCAAAATAAAAATAGGATCTTTGTGGATATGATCAAAATAAGATTAGGTCATTAGTGTAGGACCTAATCCAACGTGACCAGTGTCCTTAAAAGAAGAGAAAAACACCATGTAAAGAGAGAGACACATGAGAAGATGTGGAGAAGATGGCCACGTGACAAGGGAGGTGGAGTCAGGTTGATGAATCTACAAACCAAGGAGAACCAAGGATGCTGGCAAATGTCTGAAGCTAGATGAGGTAAGGAAGGATTCTCACCTCCAGGCTTCAGGGGGAGTATGGCTTTACTGCCACCTTGAGTGCAGACTTCTAGCCCCCAGAACTGTGAAACAATACATTTCTGTTTGAGGCCACCCAGTTTGTGGTATTTTACATCAGCCCTGAAAAGCTAATAGTTAGGATAGAGGCAAACCACGATAATAAATACACTCCATTTCAAATCATGAGAAAAAAAAAAAAGAGTGCTTTTATAGTTTAATAAGGCCCTTGTAAAGACATATGATTTCTTTTTTTGATAGAAAATACCACAAATGAGTAATGATAATCAACTGCATCTGTATAGAATTTAGAGTTTACAAAGAACTTTCAATTAATATTTCCTGAGATATTGAATATTACATGACATGTCACATAAAGCAAGTATTATCATAATCTTTTTGGCATGTGAGCAGAGTCCTGGGGAAATTTTAAAATCCAGTCACTGGTAACTATATTCAAGCCACATATTCTTTCTGCAATTTATATTTAGTAAGCGAAAGAGCCAGCAATTACATCTGATTGCTGATTTGAAGCTTGATGTTCAATCTGCTATGCATCAAAATCTGCTGTTTTCATAGAATAGATTCCTTCTCCTTGATCATTAACTGAAAACAAGACAAAAGGCGATGTGCTTACTTACCTACATTCAAGAAAGCCTGCATGTCTGAAGAAAATTTCTGATTTAATGAAATGTGTGGCAGCACATTTATAAAAAGAAAGTGTTCATTTAGACCTTATAAATAAGTTACCTGGTTCTAGAATTCCGATCCTGCTTTTCTAGTCTTGCATTTAAGTATTATAATACATTTTACTCTCTAAACCATCATACAGATTTTTGGCTTTAACAGTTGCCAGAACTAAATGTCATGCCAAAATTTCAGGACTCAGCAACAGCAAATAGCAAGATTGGCTAGATGCCCTAGGACAAAATCATGATCATTGCCATTGTGAGTGGTATTTGTGCAAGGAAACTTTCTGCTTCCTCCAGCTATAACTTTATGAGTCTATTAGTTTTCATGTCAAGGGTATTTGGGAAGGTTGAATATTTGCGCAACCTCTAAAAATTAAACCAATGGAAAAATCTTTGTCATTTTTATTTAGAAAGATAATTATTTTCCTTGATTTATTATCTAGAAAATTTTATCCAGTTGCCTCAAATTCTAGACATAAAAAAGCTATACAATGCAAGAAAAGTGAAGGGGGGCGTGAATCTTGTGCTTTATCATTTTCACTTCCTGAAGTTAAGCCATTCTTTCCCCAGACCAACACTGCTCAACTAAAACACACAAAACATGGTGATGCAGAGCACTCCTATGGCTTTATAAGGTTCATGTGGCAAAATTTCAGGTGACTATGAAAGTGTTGCAATTCAGAGGTATTTGTGGATATGGTACCTGTGAATTAAGTAAACAAGTAACCATGGTTCGTGAAGGAATATAGGATTCAAACTACCTATATTTACATTCTGATGAAATACTCAATACATAATCCAATTGAAAATTTTCTTATAGAAATATTGTCTTCTTTTCAAATTCTATTTAGTATGAATTGAGATAAGTAAAAAGCAGAACACTGAATTCCTATTTATTGCTATATTGCTATAATTGAGTATACAAAACTCTGATTTCAGTTGAAGTTATTTTTCTCCAGGTTAAAACAATTGATTCAATTTTACCAGGACTACAAATTTAGTATTCATTGAGAGGCAGAGCAGTGTAGTGTCTGAGGAAAGAAAGTCCAGAATCAGATTATCTGTATTTAATGTCTGGAATTTCCAACATATGAGCTGTGTGATCTTGTGCAATATCTCTACAGCTCTGTACTTCAGTCTCTTGTTTTTAAAATACGGATTAGGAGAGTTTCTATCTAATAGTTACTTATGATTATTAAAGAAACTAATATAGGTAAGGAATTTAGAATATTGTCTGGAAAATTAGTGATCACTGTAACTATGACCTATTATGAAAATATATTCTGGGGGATCTATCAAAATAATGTTGTTGGGCTGAATGTCTGAAAGGAAAATTATAATGAAAACCAAACAAACACCAAAGCAAACCCTAGAGACAGCACCCGGCTCGTCAGTCTCTCACGTTGTATGCAAACAGATGTACAGTCATCTGTTACTTATTGACTTAGAAGATGAACAGATGTCCATATCTTTTAGGAAGGAAGCCAAATTGTCATGCTATTCCATAATGGTCAAATGTGTATTATATACCGTTTCAACACATTCCTAATCATCTGGTTTCAGCCTGCTTTTGATTTTGTTAAATTTTCGGAAGTTTGCAGTCTCCTGTACTTTTCAGTTTAGGAGTCTGTAAACCTCCCTTTCAGTGGCTAAGCAAAAGTGAGTCAATATTTACAAAGGCTCCATAGTAAATTATAAATTAATTATCATAGGATGAAACCTGCATTATGAACTCCTTGAGTTAAATATATCCTAATATATCCTATTTAAGTTGTCAAATTATCAGTTAGAATAGATACATGTATATGTATCTATATATGTATATTTATAGTTATATTCCATTAGAATTTTAAAGTATATCTTTTGCCATTCTTAAATTTTTTGTAGGAAAACAAATTCAAAGTTAACGTATTTATTAATTGACTAAAATACGCTAAAATATTTTAATATACTCAACCACAGATATTCCAAGGAGTCTATACAGTCAGGGAATCTGGTTGTGGCCTCTCCCGTTGCGGAGCACAGGCTCCGGACATGCAGGCTCAGCGGCCATGGCTCACGAACCCAGCTACTCAGCGGCATGTGGGATCTTCCCGGACCGGGGCACGAACCCGTGTCCCCTGCATTGGCAGGCGGACTCTCAACCACTGCACCACCAGGGAGGCCCCAATAATTTTATATAATTATTTTGCTTGCACTGATCCCATTTAATAAATTCTTCTCCCAGTGGTTATAATGTGTAACCTTACAAATAGTTTTCTGAGATCTTTATAGTTAATAAAATGTTAGCATATACTGTAATCAGTTACTCTGCAATGGAATTCATCATTGAGAAGAAGGCAGATAGTTTCCATATTAGCCAGGTACAGACATCACAGAGATAAAATGTAAATAGATATGAATAATATTAAATGCATTCCAATAGTGCATAAATTTATGGCTTAAAATACTAATTTTTTTTGTAATAAGAGTAAACAATAAATAATTTCAAGTAACTGAATTTTTTGGTTCACTGAATGCTGTGCTGTTCATGAAATACAGTTCTCAGTATATAATAATGATCAGATTCATGTAAAACTGGCTGCTTATTCAGATGTAGGCATCTATACGCTTTTGTGTATTTATGTATTTTAGACTTTTAGCATTGCAGTTATAGCGTTGGATTTCTATATTTTCCATTTAATATAGGAGTTTAAAAATTACAACTATTTAGTGTATTAATCAGACCAACTGCAGACTTTGAAAGCAGCCTGATGAAAATAAAAAGTTGAAACTGAATCTGACAGTTTTAACTAGGGATAGCAAACCTCGAGGGAAAAATTAAATCGGGCTTAGAGTGATGGTGATGAAATGCAAATCTGAAATTGCCTTTTGGTCTCAGGAGAACACAAGTAAGGGTGATGAGGGAGGGTAAAAAGTTCCCCCTGGCAACCCAGATCACCAGTATCACTTCTAGCATTCAGGGAAGTGTTAGATGTTACAGAAAATTTACCTTACATCTAGATGGTCAAGAAGTAAACCATTCTTTTTTCGTTTAACTTTGCTGCAAAAAATTTCAAATTTTATAAATAGAGAATAAGTGGAAAATCTTACCAGATACAATAGGTAATATGTTCCATTTATAGTTCTTGATCACTCCCTCTTTCTTGTCCTCAGCCCACTAGCATTCATGACTCTATGTTATGCTTATAACTGATGTTCAGAATCCCTTTCTCTTTAGCCAGCGGAGCCAACAACAACTCCAGATTTACACATATAAACATGAATGCTGCTATGTCTTTTTTGTAAATTTGATTTGCCTGTGGTATTCCATGCTTGAAGCGTCATTCTCATAATTCTAACTGTTGGTTAACCTAACATAACCCACAGTTCAATTTAAGACAGAGATAACTGTCTGGAAAGACATAAGGATGAGAGAAATATAACACAAGCCCAAAAATTTATTCTGTTGGTGCAAAGGCATGTAGGTACTGTGGCTAAAAGTATAGCTTAAAGTGAAAGAGGGTTACCTAATGGAAGGTACTGGATAAGTTAACATTTTGACATTTTCTAGGCATAAACCATTATTCATTTTTGGGAAAGTGTTTAACAAAAGTAGATGAGCTTCAGAGTACATAAACCAAGGTAGTGTATCACATTTTTTTCTCATTTTTGTTCATGATTAATTAATAAAATTATAGTTAAAACTCATTAACTCACTCGGTGAACACATTTTAATACTTAAAATGTGCTGTGAAATTTCAGGCTTATAAAAATGGAACAACATGTGAGCTATCCCTGCCATAAACACTCGTGAAATATGGGTTGAAAAATGTAAAAGCAATAAGTACAAAGGTAGACATATGGTGCAGTGGAAGCAGAGAGAATCCTGAAACTTATTCTTTTGGTGGAACATTTCTGCTAGATCTCAAAGGATTAGTATATATGCTTGCCAAAAATAGGAGAGAATTTTAGAGAGAATGCTAGCATGGTTGGAACATAAAGGGATATAGCAGAAGGGAAAGATACCGGATATAGCTGGTGGTGAAAGACCTCACATTCCCTATTAAGATTTTAATTTATGCTGTTAGGAGCTCAGGGAGAGTCAGTGGTAATTATGGCATTATTAAATATTATTATTTTCATTTAGCAATATGGAAACAAGTATGAAACATATTCTTGAGTGATACAAGGATAGTCCTATGGAAATCTCCACATAGAAGGTTGATACACCATAGAAGTTTGATTTAAAATGATGAGAACTGATGTAGCAACTGGGAAAGTTAGGGGATGGGACAGACTGAAGAGATACCAGCCAGGTATAGTTGATGGAATTTGGTTGATATCGTGAGGAGAGTAGCAGGAATCAATGTCAGTTCTGAGGCTGTACCACTTTTAGGGGTATCAGTCAGGGTTTAGTCAGGAAAACAGAAACATACTAAATATTTCAAGCCAAGAGTAACTAAGAAAGACCATTGATTACATAGAGGTTGGTAGGCTGTAAAAGTAACCAAGTATAAAAACTGCAAGAAACAACTTTAACCCTGATGGTTGAATAATCTGAAGTTAGGATTTTAAGAACAGGTCCTACAGGGCTGTTGTTCATTCTTTTAGGAAAAAGCTCAGCACTCTTTGTACTTGGGCTTCTGAGGAGGGCACTTCCTAGCTGTTGCTTGTCTATCTAAGGGGACTCAGCAAATCTTTTTTTTTTTTTTTTGAAGTATGGTTGATTGATTTACAATGTTGCATTAGTTTCAGGTGTACAGCAAAGTGATTCAATTATCTATATCTATAGATAAGTAGATATATTCTTTTTCAGATTCTTTTCCCTTATAAGTTATTACAAAATATTGAATATAGTTCCCTGTGCTACACAGTAGGTCCCTGTTGGTTATCTACTTTATATATAGTAGTGTATATATGTTAATCCCAACCTCCAAATTTATCCCTTCCCCACCTTTCTCCTTTGATAACCATAAGTTTATTTCTAGGTCTGTGTGTCTATTTCTGTTTTGTAAATAAGTTCATTTGCATCATTTTTTTAGATTCCACATATAAATGATATCATATGGTATTTATCTTCCTTTGTCTGGCTTACTCAGCAAATCTAAGGCACAGAGTGTTTGAAGAAGCTAGGAGTTGAGTCTATTCTTTGCTGCTGTTGAAGTGATGCCAGTAGGGAATCTAAAATAAGATTCTTCTCCCCATCTGCCACATTCCACTGATCCTATATGGCTTCCATTTGGCCAAACCTAACAAGAAGTCAGAGGGTAAAGGATGTGAGAAATTCATTCTGCAGAGGCCCGGCCCCCAAAACCAGGAACAGTACAGACAGGGTGGTATATAGAGAGCTGAATATAGAGAGAGCATACATAGAATATATAAGTATCAATATATAGAGAACAGCATATGGAGACCTGAGAGACAACAAATAAATAACTAGCACAGTTAATAACTGAACTTGGCATTTCAGGTAAAAGTTGCTGAGGCAATATGAGAAGCTCAGTGTTAGAGTGGCTAATTTGAAGCAAAATCATATGGCAGACATTGTGCTTAGAACCAGACAATCTTTATGTATTTCTTTGTTTTATTTTGCTTATAATGCTCCTTGGTTCTAACTCTTACTAGCTTTGTGACTTTATGTCAGTAATGTATCCTGTCTGTGCCTTGGTTTTCTCATTTGTAACATGAGGATAATAATAGTATCTCCCTCATATTAAATTCCACAGGAGAGTTAACTATTATTATCATTTGAATGTCTTCCATTATATAGGATTTTAAAAGCCATGAGAATGGATGTCCTTGTAGGTCATGTAGATAATGAATAGAAGGACATATTGTCCACCAACATTTATACTTCCGGTGTAAAAGGAAAAGGTATTAAATATCAGGAAAATTAGAAGATGATTGTATTAAGGAAAGTAAAGAAGTATATTTTCAGAAGAGGAGAGCGATTATTAAGCTCCAGTGATCAAGAATAGTGGAATGACAATCAAAAATAGGCCATGTGACTTGAAAATAAGGAAATTATTTTTATGATATTCTTCTAAAGCTATTTTAGTGGAATAGATGGAAATTCTTTGCAATTGCCTGAATGAGAAATGCCAACAGTGAGATATTAATCAAGAGACTAACCATCCTCAGGAACTAAGAAAGACACCAGTAAAAAGCAAGCAACTGCTGATGTAGGAAAAAAGTCAAGTTCAGCAGTGACCCAGAGGAAGTGAAATGAAGGTGACTAAGAACTCACTTCAAGAAATTAGCTTTTCCGAGTGTGAGTACAGTCATTCAGACACTGGGATGTGTTTAACATAGAAAGAAGTTAAGGCACTTTTTATTTTTGCCAAAATAAGAAAAGCAGGGGAAAAAATGGCTTCAATAGCCTAGGTTGTAAATTGGTTCTGTGCTTCGATCAGACACCATAAGCAAGGAATTGAGTGAATGGAAGCTTCTGACAAGAACATTGTAATAAGTCAGTGAGAATTGGATTGATAACGTCACTCTCACTATTTACCACCTGCCTAATTTTAAACAAGCTATTTAAGCTCTTTGGGACAGCAGAAAAGCAACAATAATTTCCTTCTCATAGGAGTATATGAAGTACTTAGCACAGTTCCTGACACATAGTGAGTGGTTCGTTTTGAAAATTATGATGCTAAGGATGATGACAATGGTAGTGATGATGAAAAAATGATTAAGGAATTGAACATGTCAAGCATGGTGCCAGTGTGGCTAGGGAAAATGTAGTTCTGGAGTAGGACTGATTAATATAAAGACTTGGGAGTAATCAGTGGAATTAAGAAATTTCTAATAAGTGAATTATCCTCTAACATTTATTTGGCTGTCTGAATTTGAGTCAGATGTTACAGTCTTCTGAGCCACATTGGCTCTCTGTGGCTTCAAACTGGGATTTCTTAAATCATTACCACACTAGAAATTAAGGATACTTTTTGGCCAAATATAATTACATTATTTAATTAAATGGAGTTTTTATAAAATGTTATACTTTATTGGAAAAGTTATCATTACAAAGTAAAGGTATAATAAGGATGGCAAAGTACAATACACAAAATTAAATATTATAAATATTTGTTACTTCAATATGTGACATTTATCAACAATGAATTCATTTTTATTTTAATGGTTCACAGAGCATTAATCCTTGGTATATCTGCTTTCTCTATCCAGTTGACAATTTTTTGGACATAAAAATTCTATGTTCTAACTCTAGTATATATCTGCATTTTTAGTAAGCTTTGGAATATTGGTTATTTTCATTAAACATATTTTTTTCAATTTTAAGAAAAATTTCTGACATCTGAGGTCATATGTGTTTTATTATAAACAAGCTGTTCATAAAACTATGCTAATGGTTGCTATTTTGGTGTTAATATGAAAAGTACAATACCCTCAAGTTTCAACTTCTCAGACTCTTGATTTTAACAAATTTATTGTAAAAAATTACGTAGCAGTTTAGAACAGCTCAAAATTAAAGAAAAAGATAATATTTCTTGTGTAACTTTAAAACCACATAGGGCCTGGCATACATTAGATAGCAACAAAAAGGAACTTTCTTTTCTTTCTTTACTTCCTTGCTTTTTTCAGACAAAGAAAGCATCAGTGATCATGGAATTTGTAGCCAAGGTATATCTAGGTTGGAATCAGCCTTTCATAACTTATGTGTGTAATCTTGGGAAAATCATGCCTCAGCACCATTTGTCTTATCTAACGTTTTAAGGTTTCTCCATTTTGTAGCATGTGTTAGAATTTCCCTCCTTTTAAAATCTGAATCAAATACTCTTTTATGTATTCAACACATTTTTTAATCCATCTTTCCGTTGATAGACACTTGGGTTGATTCTACATTATGGATATTGTCAATAATTATGCTACATGGGTGTACAAATATCTTTTTGAATTTCTAGATTCACTTTTTGAGATATATACCTAGATACCTAGAAGAGGAAGTGCTGGATCATATGGTAATTTTTTGGGAAAAATTTTCCATGGTGGCTGCACCATTTTTACTCCCACCAGCACTGAACAAGCATTCCAATTTGTCCACATCCTTACCAACCTTGTGATTTTCTGGGTTTTGTTTTATTTTGTTTTCCTTTTTGATATAGCCATTTTTATGGACATGATGTGGTATCGCTTTGTGGTTTTGATTTGCATTTCCCTAATGCTTAGTGATCTTGAACATAATTTCATGTGCTTTCTTGCCATTTTTATATCTTCTTGAGAGAATTGTCCATTCAAGTTCTTTCTTCATTTTTTAATTGATTTGTGTGGTTTTCTTTGTGGTTGTTATTATTGAGTTAAAAGAGTTCTTCATATATCCTGGTTATAAATCCCTTATTATGTGTATGATTTGCTAATATTTTTCCAATTCTGTGAGTTACATTTTCTCTCTGTTGATAGTGTTTTTTTTTTTTTTTTTGCGGTACACGGGCCTCTCACTGTTGTGTCCTCTCCTGTTGTGGAGCACAGGCTCCGGATGCACAGACTCAGCAGCCATGGCTCACGGGCCCAGCCACTCTGCGGCATGTGGGATCCTCCCGGACTGGGGCATGAACCTGTGTCCCCTGCATCGGCAGGCGGGCTCTCAACCACTGTACCATCAGGGAAGCCCAATAGTGTATATTTTTAATTTTGATGCACAAAAATATTTTAACTTTTATGAAATCTAACTTTTGTGTTACTTACGTTTTTAGTGTTATAACCAAGAAATCATTGCAAAATGAAACACCAGAAACTTTTTTACCCTATGTTTTCTTTTAAGATTTTTATAGCTTTAACTCTTATGTTTATGTATTTGACCTGTTTTTATTTCATTTTTATATATGGTATAAGGTAGGGAGCCAACTTTATTTTTTGCATGTGAATTTCCCAACACTATCTGTTAAAACAAGTTTCAATAGCTGTGTCTTACTTAACTCCTTTCTGTTCTCTTTCTATTTCCATTTTTGCTTCTCCTCCCATTTTCCTTTTCTTCTCTCCTTGTCATTTTATTCATATTTTTCTTCAGCAACATATTTATCATCACTAACTGAACATCAAGCACTGTTTTAATCATTGACTATAATATAGACCAAAACAGATAAATTTATTGCTAACAGGGTTTTAGAATCTAGTAGAGGGGGGAGTTTGTGACAGAAAACAAAAAAGTGTGTGTGTGTGTGTGTGTGTGTGTTTGTATAATACATAAGGTGGTGCATGCAATAAAAAGATAAAGCAGTGTTCAGTATAAAAGAATGGTGGACATTTTACATGACGTGGTAAGAGACATCTTCTCAGATTAAGTATATTTGAGCAGAGACCTTAAGAAGGTGAAAAATGAGCTTTGAAGATACCAACAGAAGGGACTGCAAGAGTGAAGGTCCTCAGATAAGACTGGCTGTTTGAGGACCAGTAGGGAGCCTGGGGTGGCTGAAATGAAGTGAGCACAAGTGAGAGTGCTATGGGATAAGGTCACAGAGCTAGAGGATGCCAAGACACACAGGATTTAGAAGTCAGAGCATGGACCTTGGCTTTTATTCTGAGGAACAGGGGAAGGCAGTGAAGTGCATTGATGTGCATTGAGCAGAAGAGGGGCATAATATAATTTGTTTTCCAAGGAATCATTGTGATTGCTATGTTGAGAATATACTGGGAGGGGGCAAGAGTGGGTGTAAACTGATCATTTAAGATGCTACTATAAGACTAGATGCCAAATAAAGTGGAATGTGGATGAAGATGTTGGCAGTGAAGGTGATAAGAGATGATCTGATTCAGTATATATTTTAAAGACAGAGTTGACAGAATTTCCTATTGGATATGGGGTGGGAGATGAAGAGGGGAATGAAGAATAACTCCAAGGTTTTGAGAGTGAGAAATTGGTGTATAGAATTCACATTTATTGATAATTGTTGAGTATCTCTTGAGAAATCAAGCTGAGAGAGAAGTATAACAAATATACCAGTGATGGAGTAAATTATGAATAATTCTTATTTTAACTAACCCCATTGGTATAATTCAAATGACTAGAATTTGAATCTGGAGGTGAACTTGCAGTTGTAAGATGTAGTTCTTTTTTTTTTTTTTTTTTTTTT